>NC_068985.1:32603951-32625140 GCF_001194135.2 Octopus bimaculoides
AGAACTTTGAGACAAAAATTATGCAATAGAATTGATTAAGAACCCTTTCTTTAATTATGTTCCAAATATCACATTAATATGTTGATAAATAAAAAAGTTACAGGTGTTTAATGAGACTAGTCTAAATTCATGATTATTTTAGAATTTAATTGAAACTCATGAGGGGTGTATTTTGGTCAGAAATATAGTAACGAAAGGGTTAAGGGTGTATGGACATGGTTTTATTGAGAGTTCATTTTTACTGGCAGTATGGGGAAATAGCTGAAGATAAATTGTCAGTAGATAGGTAAATAGATCTATTTTGTAACAAGTAAGAAGCGACAGAACTCTGATCAAGGTTAAATAAATGCTAGGACTTGAGATTCACATATTATTAAAACTGACATATTAATGCTGGTTTATGATCAATTTGTTTTAATCTTTGTAACCTTTGTATTATTTCAACAGATCCAACTGCTGGTCCTTCTGCTAGTGAACAGACATCTTGGTGCTTGGATCCTGATACACTGCATGAAAACATCAAAAAAACACTTGTGAAACATTGTCTCCCCACACCAATGGTTTTTAGGTAAGTGCTTGTAATATTCTTCGAATATAGAATAATAGTTGTAAGCACATGCATATATATATAGGCTAGAATTGTATGTATTAAAAACAAGTTTGGAAAAATGAAGAAATATATTGAGAAATGAAATCCACATTTTCTGTTTCCACTGAATATATTATAAATTAAGTTACCATGCAAAACCTTAACCAACTTCATGCTTTATTTATAATTCGATTTATAAACCAATATTATTGCTTTTCTCTAGTTTTATAGTCATCATTTTCATTTCCACCTCTTTTTGTATTCATTCCACCCATATTTCTATTCATCCCTCACTCTTTCCACACACTTTTGCAACATTTATCTACCCTTCCTGATTCTTTTACTCACCTTCTTGATCGGTTACCTTGGCGGTATACCCTTGCTCCTTCATGCCATCACCTTTATCTCTTTCAATACCCATTTCTTCTACCAGTATATAATGTGAGGTAGCCTCAAATCTCCTCCTATTTAACCCACCTCACTGTCCTCATTTACTTTCACTTACACTCAAACACTACTCTTTTTTCTTCTTTTCTATTACTCTCTTCCCTAACACTGTCCCTGTTAGTTTCTCCAATACTATCCTCTCACAACAATATATCTTGTTCCTTTTGTCATACTTTAACTCCTTAGCACCTAACCTAAAGTTCCAGTCTCCTATTTTCTTGCTCATTTGTGGAAGCCCTTTAATCTTCTGAATTATAAGGCAACCTCATTAGCACTGGTGCCATGAAAAAAAGCATTGAGTACACTTTGAAAAGTGATTGGTAAATCAAGCAATGCAACAGTGACACTTGTTTACAACATACAAACACACGTACACATACTCACATATATACATTAGGAGTCTTTCAGTTTCTGTCAACAAATCCACTCACAAGGCTTTGGTTGGCTAGGTTTATATGAGAAGACACATGCCCAAGGTGTCACATAGTTGGACTGAACCTGAAACCATGTAGTTGGGAAGTGAATTTCTTAACCATGCAGCTGTGTCTGCACCTATTGTCTCTTAGCTTCACTTTCATAGTATTTATAAGATGTGAAAATTGCATTTAACAAAATTTTTGTGTTGAATTTGGGGTTGAAAAACGGTTAATACTCTATTTTTTTATCTATATTTCAGTGATGTGAACTACTTGTCTTCATCAGCACCACCAGCTGCTGCAGAATGGCAGAGCTTATTGAGACCATTACGTGGTCGAGAACCTGAAGGTATGTGGAATTTACTTTCCATAGTACGCGAGATGTTCCGTCGCAGTGACAATAACGCCGTCCCACTTCTTGAGATACTCACAGATGAAGTTCTACAATGTGAACAGGTAAGTTAAGGAAGGGTTTTTATTTTTTGTTTTTTTCTTAATTTGTTTTGTGTCTGTGATACCAAATCTTCTTGGTTACTCATATAATTTAGTCTTATGTACATTTTTTTTTCTACTGTTTTGAAAATAAAGAGTAAAAGTGGATGAAAGTATCATTTTATTGATTTTACCGTAGCCTTTTTAATATCAACCTACCTTTTTCTAGATTTTAGTTTGGTGGTTTGCAACCAAAATGTCCAGTTCTCACAGTGGTAACAGTAACCATGTGAATCGCTGCAACAGCAACAGTAGTGCAAATGCTTCCCAACACGCAGCAGCCAGTTTCTGTGATGAAATAGTCACACTATGGCGACTGGCTGCTCTAAACCCAAAACTGTCACCTATCCAACGAGACGATCTATGCACTAAATTCCGAGATTGGCATATATCCACAATTGACAAAGTCAAAAAAATTCGTGGTTCAAGCTTTGGCATACCAGTTAGCCTGAAGAAGACTGATATTGAAAATTTCTGTGGGTTTAAACCAGCAGTTGAGGCTTGTTCATTGGACTGGGAAGAATACAATATTCCTGGTAGGTTTTTTATAATAATTTCTTTCTTTCAGAAGTTCATTTGATGTTTAAAATTAGTATATATTATATTCCAGCAAATTAAAGTTGTTTCACTGCTTGAATTTATTGTTATATGAATAAATTCAAAGTGGTTGGCATTATGAAGGGCATCCAGTCATAGAAATCATACCAAATTAGACTGGAGTCTGGTGTAGCCCCTTAGCTTACCAGCTTTGGTCAAACTGTCGAACCCATGCCAGCATGGACAATGGATGTTAAATGATGATGATGAATTAGGAATGTCTATTTGGCACATCCATAGAATTCTCTTATGTCTAGTTATAAGTATTCCAAAGTTTCTTTTTGTTTTTTTTATCTTGTAACTTCTTATTCTTCTCATTATTATTATTAAGGCAGCGAGCTACCAGAATCGCTAGGACACTGGACAAAATACTTAATAGTATTTCACCCATTGCTACATTCTGAGTTCAAATTCCGTCAAGGTCAATTTTGCCTTTCATCCTTTCAGAGTCGATAGAATAAGTACCAGTGAAACGCTGGAGTTTATGTAATCAACAAGTCACCTCCTCCCCAAATTTCAAGCCTTATGCTTTTAGTAGAAAGAATTATTACTATCATTGTATGTATGGTGGCAAGCTGGCAGAATCGTTAGCATGCTGGGTGAAATGCTTAGCAGTATTTTGTCTGCCGCTATGTTCTGAATTCAGATTCCGTCAAGGTCGATTTTGCCTTTCATCCTTTCGGGGTCAATAAATTAAGCATCAGTTATGCACTGGGGTCAATGTAATCGACCTGTCCCCTCCCCCAAAATTTCAGGCTTTGTACCTATCATAGAAAGGATTATTATTATTGTATTTGTATTATATTTTTTTTTGTTTTGCGTTACGAACAGCCATATTACATGGCAGTGAAACATGGGCCGTGACTGCTGAGGACATGCGTAAGCTTGCAAGGAACAAAGCCAGTATGCTCCACTGGATGTGTAATGTCAGTGTACATACTCGACAGAGTATAAGTGCCTTGAGAGAAAAGTTGGACCTAAGAAGCATCAGATGTGGTGTGCAAGAGAGATGACTGCATTGGTATGGTCATGTGGTATGAATGGATGAGGATAGCTGTGTTAAATGTCACACCCTAGCGGTTGAGGGAAACTATGGAAGAGGTAGACCTAGGAAGACCTGGGATGAGGTGGTGAAGCACGACCTTCGAACTTTAGGCCTCACTGAGGCAATGACTAGTGACTGAGACCTTTGGAAATATGCTGTGCTTGAGAAAACCCAGCAAGCCAAGTGAGACCATAACCTGTGGCCTATGCCAGTAGTGTAACCAGCCCACTTAGGCGTACCTTTCTTTCATTGGACACTAAACTCTGCTTGTGAAGACCTGTTGAGACAAGTGAAATCGAAATCAAATTCGATGACATCACCGCATGACTGGCATCCATGCTAGTGGAGCACTAAGAGCCCCATCCGAGCGTGATTGTTGCCAGGGCCACTGACTGGCCCCCATGCTGGTGGCGCATAAAAAGCACCATTCGAGCGTGATCGTTACTAGTGTCGCCTTACTGGCACTTGTGCCAGTGGTACATGGAAAACAACATTCGAGCGAGGGCGTTGCCAGTGCTGCTGGACTGGCTCCTGTGCAGGCGACACGTAAAAACACCATTTGAGTGTGGCCTTTGCCAGTACCGCCTGACTGGTCCTCGTGCCGGTGGCACATAAAAGCATCCACTACACTATCGGAGTGGTTGGCGTTAGAAAGGGCATCCAGCTGTAGAAACTCTGCCAGATCAGATTGGAGCCTGGTGCAGCCATCTGGCTCATTAGTTCCCAGTCAAACTGTCCAACCCATGCCAGCATAGAAAGCAGACGTTAAACGATGATGATGATGTTAGTTTCATCTAAATTGTATGTATTAGCTTTGTCTAAATATTTTTAATTTTTAAATCTCATAATAGGCTGGATCCATTAAAGTATTTCAGCATTACACATATTTCTTATAATGTAAAATGTGTCCAACTCATGCTTACAAGCTTGAAAAACAGGATTTTAAAATTATGGTAGATATGATAGGTACTGGCCCTTGTGCTGGTGGCACGTAAAAGCCCCCACTACACTCTCGGAGTGGTTGGCGTTAGGAAGGACATCCAGCTGTAGAAACTCTGCCAGATCTCAGTCAAATCGTTCAACACATGCTAGCATGGAAAGCAGACGTTAAACGATGATTATGATGATGATGATGAATTGTATATATTTTTTAATTAATTGGCATGACTTGCTGCAGGCATAGCTGTGTGGTTTGAAAAGTTTGCTTCCCAACAATACTATTTCGAGTTCAGTCCTACCACTTGGTTCCATGGGCAAGTATCTTCTACTATAGTCCCCTAGGAAACCAAAGCTTTGTAAGTGGATTTGGTAAATGGAAACTGAAAGAAGCCTGTTGTGTGTATGTGTATATATATATATATATATATATATGTATGTATGTGTGTGTGTGTTTGTGTCTCTTTGTGTTGGCATCATGTGATATTTTTAAATAATGGGAGTTGTAATGTCACAATCATTTAAGCAATGTCATTCCTTACCAATATACTGTGAAAACAATTCTGGCAATGGGGGAAATTATTACACTGCTTAGAAATGTGTGAAGGTTGACAACAGGGACAATATCCAGTTGTAGAAAGTCTTCTTCAGTAAACTCTGTCCAACCAATTTAAGTGAACATGAAAACAATGATGATGATGTACATTTATTTTAAAGTTTCTTGCTGTTGGTGGTCTAGTGGAAATAACTAAACGTTCAGTTTCATAACAGTAGTGCCTCATGTTGTTAACAATTAGTATTATACAATTCTGGTTGTTATATTTCTATTACAATGCTAATACTACTCATTCTGTTTACCAAAATTTATTCCACACCATAATAATCATGACATATTTTTGCTGCACTCTTGTTTTTTCAATGTATTTATACAAAAGCAGGGGATAAACAAGTACATCATTTTTCTATATAGTCTCCTTCCTTTTCAATGCACCTGGTCCAGCACTCCGATAGTGTAGTGGGTGCTTTTATGTGCCACCGGCACGAGGACCAGTCAGGCGGTACTGGCAAAGGCCACACTCAAATGGTGTTTTTACGTGTCGCCTGCACAGGAGCCAGTCCAGCAGCACTGGCAACGCCCTCGCTCAAAGAAGAAGGTTTTCAGCTGGTCGTGCAACCATTTATGCACCGCTTTCTTCACATCTTCATCTGTAGGAAATCAATGACCTTGTAAACCGTCTTTGATCAGTCCAAAAATATGATAGTCAAAAGGGGCAAGATCTGAACTATAGGCAGGGTGTTCCAGCACTTCAAAACCCAATTGGTTAATGGTTTAAACAGTCTAGGCAGCCGTGTGGACGTGCATTGTCATGCATCAACAAAACTTCGACAATAGGCTTCGGTGTTTTGTGCAAGTTGCTGGCTTCAGTTTTTTGAGTCCCCAAAAAGGGTGTCACCTTTCCCGCAGATGACTGAGTCTTGAATTTCTTCATTGCTGGTGAAGATGTTTCCACTCCATACTCTGTCTTTTGGATTCTGCCTAATAATGATGGGCCCACGTTTCATCTCCTATGACTATTCTTCTCAAAAATTCCTTACCCCTATTGTTGTAGAGATCAAGTAAACGGTAGACCTCAAGACGTTTGCACTTGTGCTCTGCAGTAAGCTCCCTTGGCACCCATCTTGCACAGACTTCATAGAAACCGAGGTCATCATGGCTGATTTGATGCACAGAATCCTGATTAATCTGCAGAGAACGAGCTACCTCGTTGATAACTCGCTGGTTCACCATTACCATCTCTCAAGTTCACTGAATCTTCTCATCAGTGGTGGAGATTGATGGGCATCCTGCTCTCTCTTCATATGTCACACTTGTCCAGCCACTATTAAACTTCTTAATCCACTCATACACACTTCTGTTTGGTAGTGCACTGTTCTCATATTGTGTTAAAAGCTTCCAATGAATCTCAGCACTTGACACATCTGACCAGAGAAATCAGATCACTGCTCTTTGTTCGTTGGTGCACATTGCTAGTGGAGCGGTCATGCTTACACTGTAAAGCCAGAAAAAAAAAAAGGTGCGATCAGGTACAAACTTTGATCACATGACCACAATAGTGCCAACTATAAGCATGCATGTGTAGAAGGCAATGTGACGACAATAAAGATATGTTATGGCAAAAGTGTGGATAATTTTTGACTTCCCCTCATAGAAATGGGTGATACTGTATACACAAAAGTATGTCACGAAAAATGTGTGTTTTGTTATTGTTTAGTTCAGTAGATAATGTGTTTATTGTAAAACAGTGTAATGTTAATTGTTTTGTGTTGTTGTTTTTATCTTGTTACAGGTATAACGTACTCAGAAGGTCTTGGCACTCAATATCACATTAGTCGCATCCAAGAAACAGAGACTAAAAAATTATCTCGAGTACAGACTGTTGCAGTTTGTTCACAAGATCTCATCAGTTCAGATTCTTCAACACGCTGCACCCATCCAGCAATGAATTTTGACCCAACAACTGGCACAGACCTCAGGGAACCTCATTACTTTTTCAAAAGCATTCCAGGCCCTGGTTTGATGTCTTTTGATGTTGGCAACATGGATTCTGTTTTGAGTTCTGGTTCTGAGGGATTTTGTGAACCAGATAAATCAGACACTGAAACAACTAGGAACTCGAGTAGCAGCAATGGAAAGAACAAAGTTACACACCAAGAGAGTATCGATAACTCTGAGTATAGAGGTAACTGTCAAAACTATAAAGACAAGAACTTAGTTGACTCTGTAAAATTTTCTGTGGTTGTGTCGGATACAAATGGTGACTCAGATGCCTCACTTCCAGGGACATCTGGCTGCCAAAATGGAGCTAAGACTTCTGCACATTCTGAGCAAGGAGGAGAATCACCGCGCTTAGAGCCCAGTCTGTCTGCAGAGTCCCAGCCATCAAGTGATGAATACCAGTTGTATTTTTATGATACTAAAGTGTTGGTTAAATCATCAGAGTCTGAGAAAAAGAAAAAAGACAAAACTGAGGAACCAAATTACTTCTTTGGTCTAAAGACTAGCTACAGCAAACAAGATGTAAGTATCATTCAGTTAAAAAATTAATTTTTCGTATAATTTCATTCTAAAATTAGTTAATATTTTTAAATGAGCTTGAACTCCAATCTTTACTCTTTGTATTAAAAATAAGTTTAAGTTTGTAACTTTTTATTGGTTACACATTGAATTCAGCATGTTTTAACCCCTTAGCATTCAAACCAGCCTTCTTCAGCCCAAATATTCTACCTGTTTTATGTTAAAACCAGCAAGATGCACCATCACACACCTACACTACATTGCCATTCTAAAAGGAAACAGTCACATCATTGAAATCTTGAACTTATGACACAGGGCACGATTAATTTAAAACAAAGTGAACAAATAGGCATTACATTTGATAGGGTAATCTGAATGCTAAAGCTGTTAAGATGCAGTTTAAGAAATTTGTGTAGTTAAAATATATGAATTATATAAATGGTACAAAACTTCATTTTTCTTTCTCTCTCTTTCTCTCTCTCTCTCTCTCTCTCTCTCTCTCTCTCTCTCTCTCTCTCTCCACGTATAAACTAAATTTTGTATTTCTTGAGTATAATTCTGAAATATATAAACTAAATTCAGATCTGATTGTGAGTGTTTCAAACTGTCATTGCAGATTTGGTTTGCACGTGCTGAAGCATTACATACGCATGGACATAATAAAGAAGCATGTAAATTAGCGCAAAAATTAGCTGAAGAAATTCTTGCAAATCCTCCAGATTTCTTAGCTGAGGCTAACACAGTATCAGCTCCTAAAGGTACTTATTATCTATGTTATTTAATTCTAAATTGAGATATTGTGGCTTTTCCCTTTTTTTCATAAGCTAATTTGTTTGTCCTTCTCTTTCAGGAAAGAAGAAGAAGCTGCAAAATAGTGTTAGTCTGTTAGCTAGTCAAACTCTTGCAAAAGCTGCATTCTTGTGTAATGTGCTCTCTGAAGACCCTGACTGTTATCCATTAGCCTTCAACATTGCTATGTTTGGCTTAGAAATGCCTCGGCCTCCTGCATCTAACAAAGTTTTGGAGGTATGATATTCATGCTACGTTTTTGTTGTTGCTGAGTTTGTTTTGTTTTTTTTTGCTTTTTTTTCTCTAATCTTCAACTTTTTCTGTTTATGCAATGAATTGTTCTAGAGTGATACAATATGTACCAATTTCAAGTGCAAAAAAGTCACAAACTGAGTTAATTGTTAACTGGGAGACTAAGGGATGATTTGATCTCCCCCAGTTAACACTATAAAATATAAATTTAAATGAACAATGAAATACAAGATTATTTTCAATCTGGCCTTCCATATACTTTCAACACTCTAATGTGTCTTTGGTCTCATAAAATTTAGGGAATCTTCCATTAGATAATCCTCACAATTGAATCTCTGGATCTCTTTGAGAATTCATACTAAACATTAACAGGCTTAATCCCACACTGTTTTTTTTTTTTAATCCACCATTAAAGAAAAGTGTGCAGAAATAATCTTTCTATAATTTGTTGAAAGGGTTAGGTAGAATTTCTCTTGTACATATAGTTATTGAACTATATCCATTTTATTCTTATAACATGATAAAAACAAATTTTAAACATGATGTAAAAAGAACTACAATCATTCTTTTCTCTGCATGCATTTTTAAGAAGACTGTATTTATCTCAAATCACTTACAGAAATTACTTATATTCAATCAAATCAACAAGGGAATTTGTAATGGGTCACTCAATCTACCAGAAATGACAGTCAAATCTTCCTCAAACCACAGCCTATTATCTTCTAAAAGGACAAATCAAATAATGTTGTCTGGAATACACTATTCCTGAAAATAAATGATCTTCTTTCAAAATGATTACTAACAAAATAAACACTTAGTATTCCTTACTAATAGCCATTAATCTAAGATTTGCTATGAGAACACTGCATATTGAAGTAAACTAGTGAAAATAATATGGTCACTATAGAAAACAGCAACAATAATGAAAATGAGATATTTATGTATTTCAGGTAAAATTAGCCTACCAGGAGTCTGAATTATTGACTTTATTGAAGAAGATACCACTGGGTCAATCAGAACTGAATATTTTGAGGGAGAAAGCAGAGCAGCTTCGGGATGGCAAATTACAATCACGAGGTGAAGCCCTCCTGCCTCTCACTTTGGCTAGTTTTATATTTGACCTCTTCTGTATGCCAGGTAAGCTCTTTACACAGCTTGATGTTTGTACTCTACAAAATGTTTTTGAATTAACAAAAGATAATGCAGTAACATCTCCAGTCAAAACTGATTCTTCCAAAAGACACAATGCATTTTACTGTTTTTCTTTCTCTTTTCAACAGCAAGTCCAGCTTGTGGTAACAATGGCAAATCACCTAACAGGTCACAAAGTCAAGTACTAACAAAATTACCATCATATGAAAAACTTGGATTTGAGGCTGCTGTTGCTGCTCTTGGTATGTTTTGCCTGATAGAAAAATTTGTTTTGCTAGATTTCATTTCAAATTAATGCTTTTATCATAGTGTCAGAAATTACTGCAAAATTAACTTTTTTTCATTCTTTTAAACATACATTTTTAACTATTGAATGCTGCATGACTTTACATTATAAATTTTTATTTTAATCAAAAAATTTCTACAATGCTAATTTGCAAAGGGTTTTCATATGGTTCACAGTATAAAGAAAATGCTTTATAATATCTAATTCAAATTCCTATTTCTTTATTCAAATCCAGTCTTGTTTGACTTAATCAATTTCATCCAGCTCTTATTGAGCACTAAGTTCTGATAAAATATACCAGAACTAAAAAGAAGTTTTAACTCTAGGAAGAAGTGAATAGGAGCTTAAATCAATTCACTATGACTTCTTTTTGACCACTTTTTAATTTTGTACATAGGTTTGAAAGCCAATGTTTCAGAAGCAGAACATCCTCTTCTGTGTGAAGGGACTCGTAGACAGCGTGGAGATTTAGCTATTACAATGCTTGTTCATTACAAGGATGACCAGGCAAAGTTGAGTAAGGTAAGATTTTTGTGCCATTAGAAAATCAAAATATTGAAGTTTGTATGTGTGTTCACATGTGTATTTAACTTTTAGAATAATAATACATTACCATAGCAGCACTTTCAGAATGTTTTGGTGGATACCTAATATCAAGATTAAAGTATTTCATGGCTTTACATCCTCTAGAAATGAGCTTGCCAGGTACAATTGTGTTTGATTTTTATGTTTTTATATTTAAAGACTTATAGAAATTGTATGTTTTTGAGAATCAAAAATTTTACATGTTTTAGGATATGTGTTTTACATACCCTCTAAGCAAAGGTGTGATAATTATCAATTCACTGTGTAAACTAGGTATAGGTTAATTTATAATTAGTTTTCTCTATATTTAAAATTTTGAAGAATAATAGTGAAGACTAACAATTATTTTTTTGGATTTGACTTGCAGATTATTGACAAATTACTTGACAAAGAAGTTCATCAAATGTATAAAGCCCCCAGTTTGTCAACTTATTTATCCAATAAATCTGGTAGCCATCAGTCATCATCAACAACTGGAAGTACTGAAGCTGGGGCTAAACGCACCAAATTTGGTTCTTGCAGTGATCCCAACACTACCAGTAGTAAATCATCTTCAACTCAACACTCATCAACATCATCATCATCATCAAGTCAACAGCATGTAAAAGAAGATGGCAGCAGTACAACAACTGTTACGGCAGCTGCAGTCTCCACTACAAACACCATCAGCAGTCACTCAGCTTCTTCTGCTGGACGGCTTGATTTACCTCAATCAGGCATGCTTATGGGTTCATCGGGTTCTGTGGGCGGTGATCCCGATCAGAGTGGATGGCAAAATTCTCCAGCACAGAGACTTGACTATCTCAACCTTGAACAAGGACAAGCAACAAGCAATCATAGTACAGGTGCCCGACCAAAAACCATGTATTCTCTTAAATATAACAGGTAAAATGTTTACTTATATGATGAGAATTTATTCTGAATTCTTTGAAATGTATTTGACAAGAAATTTGTTTTGAAATTACATCTTGAAACTTGTCTATTTTGGGAGAATCATTTTTGTGTTATATTTAAAAAAAATTTTTTCCTTTTAATTCGCTGAAATTTCCATCTTAATTGAAAAAAACAAAAACTTAGATACAGATCATATGCCCACAAGCATATGGCGTAGTGGTTACTGCTGAAATTTTCATTTTCTTATGGTTAAATTAAATTCTCTCTCTTTCTGTCTGCTTTAGTGGCAAAGATACTGACAGTTCAGCTTTGGAAGAAGATGGAGATGATTTGAAAGCACTTGAGGCTCGTATACGCTGTATGACTTTAAGGAAGAAACCATCACAAGGTATGAATTTGATATGTGCATTAGGGTGCTATAAGGTGTGTTTGTAACCTATAACTTGAGAGTGCTTATTCAACTCATTTTACTCCTTAACTTTTTACCATAATGCCTGTAACTATCTGTGGTTGTATGTTGCAAAAGAATCCACATGCTCTCTCTTCGTATCTTTGTTTTATCATATTCAATATCTCAATTTTCTTTGATACACTGTTTTGCAATCCTGAATACTTCATCCCTCTGGTCCTCATACTGTGGCACATGAGTCAGTATAGATTTGCTCTATTTGTGTTTGAGTTGGAGGTGCTGATATAAGGCATACAGAAGGATTTACCCTGGACTTGCTGTATACAGATTATCTGGTATTTATTGCAGGAAGTATGGATGGTTTGATGAATGAGAACCCTGGCATGGGTTGGACTGTTTGACCAGAACTGGCAGACAGGAGAGCTGCACCAGGCTCCTGTCTGATTTGCCTTGGTTTCTATAGCTGGATGGCCTTCCTAACACCAACCATTTTACAGCATGTTCTGGGTGCTTTTATGTGGAACTGGCACAGGGCTCTTGCAGGTCAATCACCTTCATCAGTAAGAGCAGCATTAACACTTCTGCTGTGGAGGACAGATCTTGAGTACAGCAAGTCATTAGATATGTTGGTCCTTTGTCATCTCTATAAGGATCAGTGTCCTGAGGTTGTCCTTCAGTACTTTGTCCCGTGTCTTCCTTGGATCTCCCTCTGCCACAAGTTCCATCCACTTTGCATGATCAGCTCTTTTTTTGTGGAGCTATCAACATCTATCCATGTTACATGGCCAAACTAGCACAATCTGCTCTCTTGCATATTCCATCTAATTCCTCTTATGCCTAACTTTTCTCTCAGCACACTAGCACTCTGTCACACATGTACACTTACACTGCACATCCAGTGGAGTACACTAGCCTTTGAAGGAATGTATAACTGCAAAAAGTACTGAGGTGAATATTGAAAAAACAAGGTAAAGGCAAATGGTAAGGTGGACAGACCAGCGAAGTGATAGTGTGCAGAAAAGGTGTTGAAAAAACTCCATTCAATGTACAATATGTGCTGGGCTGGTTCATCAAAAATGTAGTGGATTTGAGAAGGTTATTAACTGACATGGCAGCTACACATTAGTATAAAGTGTGTATGGAGGAAATTGCAGATGAAGAGAATGTTGAAATTGATCTAGGAAATGGCATGAAGATGGAAGTTGTGAAAACATTTAGTGACTAGAAGATATACTGAATAAAGAAGCTGGATTAGACTCCACAGTGCTGGTGAAACTGAGAGCCACATGGAGAGGTTTAGGGAACTGAATGGTGTGCTAATGAGGAGGAGGGGAGTATCACTGAAACTGAAGGGCAAGACGTGTGCTGCATGTGTGAAAGTGCTATGAGATAAGACTTTTGGTGGCCTGCAAGGCTAACCCCTGTTTTTGCAGGGAAATGATGTCAATCTTCTTATATTGTACTCTTTTTGAAAAATAGAAAGAAGTATATGAGCTTCAGATTTAGTAATAGAAACTCTGAGTTTGAATGCCACAAGCATAACACATGGCAAACTTAACACTAGATTATTTCCAATAATGATGAATAGCTATTTTGAAAGCAATGATTTTCAAATGAAGAATGGAGAAAACTTATAAAAATATTTATCTTCCAAAATCTTTGGCAGCAAGCAAGCAAGCTCAGTCTGTCCTCGTCATACTCATTGATTATTTTGTAGTTTTTTTTCCAATTCAAGTGTTCCTCATAATAACTTTGGAAACTTATTGCTTTACAAAATATAAACAAAGGAAAAAAGGGGACAAACTGAATGCGATTAGGGTATTTTTATTGTAAAAATAATGATAAATATAATTTAGTATGCTACATAACATAATACTAGTTTATAACTCATTTTGTATGGTGATATATACAAAATTTGAATAACTTTATGCATTCCCCTAATTTTATTTGCACTTAACCTTTTCTTGCATGCCAAACATTATAATTATATTAAACGAGAAAAACTTAATTATAACACAAAGGTGTATTTTAGTTCAAATATAGTGACAAAAAGGTTAATGCCTTCTTGGAAAGAGAGTAACTTTGAAAATAATGCCTATGGAAACTGAAATAAATCAAGCTCTCTCTTCATTTCAGTCCATAGGTATGGCCACACTTGTATATATAAACCTTTGTAAAATTATAAATGTAACAATTATATTGTTTCCCTATATATTGATATGTGTGTGTAATTTTCATCATTTTTATGCTGCTTTAGGTTGAACAGGTTGTGACTGCCAGAGTTATTGCCCTCCTAGATAGTTTGGAGGATCACGTCTCACTTGAATGTTTAATTTTTGATAGGGTTATTATTTTAAAGTCACCATGTATAAACTGACATCTTGCTTTTATAAAATTTATCAATTCCCTCAACTTCAGATGTCTTTGAATTTTGTTCATAAATCTTTTTAATGGAACTTAGTCTGTTACTTCTTTCAGTCGTTGGACTGCAGCTATGTGAGGACACTGCTTTCAAGGATTTTAGTTGTATCCATTACTTATTTTAATCTGCTACTTATTTTATGAATTTTTTTTTTTTTTTTTCCTAATATTTCCAGGTATGGCTAGTATTGATAGCAGTGCACCAGAAACAACCTCAAGTGATAACTCCCCTACTCTGATACGTCGCAGTTGGTCAAAGCATCAAGGGCCAGGCAGTGACAGTGGTAGCAGTGGTAAGAGTAGTGATTCACTTGGGTCTAGTAGTTCCGAGGAAAAAGTTGCTGTTAACTGTAACAAAGTTAGAGAGAATGAAAGGTAATAATATATTGAATTATGTCTCATGTTTGTGCATGCATACACACAAACATTTTTCTTCTAAAATCATTTGATTTTTAATCAAGATTATTTACACACATTTAATACAATGGTTACTTTCTAAGACATTAAACTATCTTTTATCTTTTTTATAATTGTTTCAGTCATTTTACTGGGGCACTGCCTTCAAGAATTTTTAGTTGAATGAATCAACCTTAGTACTTTTTTTTTTAAGCCTGGTATTTATTTTATCGGTCTCTTTTGCTGAACTGCTAAGTTATGGGGATGTAAACACACCAGTACTGGTTGTCAAGTGGTGGTGGGGAACAAAGACACACACACACACGATAGGCTTCTTTCAGTTTCCATCAACCAAATCCACTCACAAGGCTTTGGTCAGCCTGAGGCTATAGTAGAAGATACTTGCCCAGGGTGGCATACAGTGGGACTGAACCCAGAACCATGTGGTTGGGAAGGGAACTTCTTACCACACAGTTACACCTACGCCTAGTTAGCTATTCTCATTCATATTGTTAATTAATATCACTTATCATTAGAATACTGATTACAAAGTTCATGAATGAGAGAATCACTAGAGTCAAACAAAAAGCTCAGCAGTATTTAGTCACATTCCTTTACATTTTGTGTTCAAATCCTATGAAGGTCAACTTTGCTTTTCACCCATTTGGTGGGGATGATAAAATAAGTATCATTAAAGTATAGTAGGCTGACTAATTACCTATACCCATTCCACAATATTTGTAGCTTTGTACACAGTTTAACATCAGTGTTGTTCTGATTAGGACATTCTTCTGATTTGTTGTCATTCATATTCTCATAACATAAATAGAAAGATGTTATTAAACTTTCTGCCTTGGAGTTTTGTTTTTATGATTGTGTGTGTGTTTGTTTGGGGGCAGAGGTTTATGGTATCTACTTAACTCCACTGGTCTACTTTTAGTTAGAACACATTTACAAATATTCTTGAACTCTAGTGCAATGGTTTAACCTAATCAGTTGAATGTTGGCTTCTGAAGTTTTATCGAAGCAAGTTCAATCAGTATGCAATTGATATTTTGATGATGAGGATGGTTAGGATAATTTAAATGCTTCTGTCGTGTTATATAAACTATCAGTTAAATATTATTTAGAATTAGTGTTTCAGATTCCTAGCTTAGGATTGTCACCAAGCTAAGATATTAGTTTTGTTTTAAAAGTGAAATGTTTTACAAAACAACTTTTATTAAAACAATACTAATCTTAGAGACTTTTTCTGGTGATCCCCTTCATAGAGAAATATTTAAAGATAGCCATTTTATATTCTTAAAATCTACTTTATGTATATATAAATTTGTAATGTCTTATGTGGTGCTGAAAATTATGTTGTAAGTCCTTCGTTCTTCAATTTTATCATCAATATAAATCTAATAAAGTCTCATTTGAGATTGAAATTGCTTTTTGTTACAGTTCACTCTTTCACCATTCAGGTATACTGACACAAAATTTGTCATGCAAATGAATTACTCTTCTTTCTGTTTGTTATTATCTCCCTCTGATATTTTATGTGGTCAAGCTCTATAGTCTCTTCAATCTATTTGGTCAAAGCTGACATTTAATAATGCTAATTCAAGTTTAGCAGTCAATATGTCCATGTATTGACATTAAGCTATCTTAATTGATTGCGTCATGTTAAGAATGCATACTTGACATTTATGCACTCTCCCCTGATTACTACAAAATCTTTGCGAAATATTTTCTCCAAAGAAAATTCAGCTTCAGTTTATTCTCTGTCTTGTTTTCTGTTTCAGTCTCACAAATCCATTTCTGGCCAGGATCACTTCCTTAGTTCTTATTGATACAAGAATGCCATCTACTAATATGAAGACTATCAGGTTAGTCCAGAATGGGTGGCCCCTGATTAATCGAAAAGTTCAGTTCTCGAAAATTGGTCCATTAAGCAATGTTTCATGAAACATTTTTCTAATATAAATCTGTTTTGAAAATGGAGATATATTCATATATCAGAGAAAAATATCTCACCTGCATATAGTAAGTGTGTTTTTCATATGACCTTGAACATCTGCTGCACAGTATTTGAGATGTCCAAAAATAAATTTTGCAGTACCATTCAGGAAACTGAATGACAGTCCATCAAATAATATAGTGAGGATTTTAGTGTAATAAAAACATATAATCAAACTATTTTCTTCCATTTTGATGGATACAAAAGTTGTTACAGTCACAGTGTAACAATGTCTTTTTAAACTTTTACAATTCACATATAATATCTAATGAAATACCATTATTACATTTTCCTGTAGCTATTGCTTATGCTCATTATTCCAGTTGCTTTGAAAGTTGTAAAATGTGGCTCTTAAATCTTTTCATATTGAATAGTAACTTTACATTTGTCTTCTCAAGCGTTGTTACTTACTAAGTTGTCAAATATTATTTTCTTGTTCATTGTAAATTCATTACTTAAACTCGTAACAAATTCTGTTATATTTATATATTGTGATTCTTCGAGAGATTGTTACAGTTTTCTCTTCTTGCATATACTATAAAGCTCTAAATATTTCCTGAGTTATTTTTACTATATTTTCTATTTCCATTTTGTTTTGTCACAAGTTCTGTTGTCTCTGCCTTGTTGTCTACTCTTGTTAACTTTTTTTGTACGTTTACCAGTTTTTAAAAAATTGTCATCTTACATTGCAATTGCAATTTTCTCTGCATTCTGTTGAAGTTAATAAGCTATGCTACATATATAATTTTCACTTGTGTTACTTCAATAATTATAAAATTAAGCATAGTGCATTGATATTTATGTATTTTTACATACATTTCAAATTTTACCTCATTCTGTTTCTCTAATTGCTTCTCTTATAGTGATAAATATCCTCAGTGATTTACATTTCAACAATGAACTGAAATAGTTATATCCATTTGCTATGGACACTTATCATAATAATCACTTTAATAGGGAGTTGCAATTGTGCGTGTGTTCCCCTATTCATACATGTTAGTAATTAGAATGTATGTCACTGAATTGTTACTGTTAGTCCAGGTAGAATAATTGAATTGCTTGAATTTATATTGAGAAAAGTAAAGTGGTTGTTATCATGAAGTACATCAACTTATGAAATATACAAATGTCTAAAAATGTGTACACCTATCCAAGCCTTATAAACTGTGATAAAAATGTTGCTCTATATAATCATCTCAATTTTACATATTACTATTGTGATCAATAGCCTTAAAAGTAGTACAACCTTTACTAGAAGCATTTATTTACCCTTTTATTATTTCAGAAAAGTTACAAGCTCTTTGTAACCTGTAGGATCTGGGGAATCCTCTAGGGTTGGAATTATTTGCTTTTTAGCACTTTGGGTTGGTTTTGGAGGGGTTTTTTTTTTTTTTTTTCTGCTACAAAATCTTTAATGACAAAACCATAAGGGTAGTATGATCTCCAAATAATGACATTTTGTTTCTGATTCAAATTTTGGTTAAAAAAATACAGTAAGGTTATTAAAATCACAACTGAGCACAAAAATAATTGTTTTGGGAGCTTGATTGTAACAATTATCATTGTGGGTTCAAGTTATAGTGCTTCCTTATTTAGTCATTGCAGTAATAAAATAAATTGGTTTAATAAGTTTGCAGTATTGTCTTTATCCGCATAAATATTACATACACTTATAGTTGATTTTCACATTAAATGTAGTTACACATGCAACATTTTGGCTCTTTGAAAATAAATTTGTAAATAATGTCAAAATACCATAGGATTTAAGAAAATGTAGCCATAGTAATTGAGAAAATGTTGATTCTTTCACCAAGCTGTTTTGTTTCATTAATAGACAAGGAATGTGAAGAAAAAAGTCCATGTCAGTTTATTTTTTCTTAGTCAATATTTGAATTTTTTGCAAATTCTTTAATCTTTTGAAGAAAATGTAATCCAGTTTTTTTTTTTTAATTAGTCAAAGAAATGAAAGAAAGAATAGAAGCAGTGCTTGAAATGAATATTAACATGTTATTTAAAGCAATTTGTTGTTACTGTTGTAATGGCGCAGTAATTATATTTGCAGAAAAAAACATTTTGATGAGCATCCAGGAAATTGAATGAAAATAGTTTTTAATTGTCAGCATCATTTTAGTTATTCAGAAATTATAAGGAATGGTTCATTTTCACTAGTCATTAAATTGCTACCTTTATGTCATCATCATCATCATCATCATATTTTATCTATATAGATAACTCAATTATTGATTTATATTTTTTCTTCAGATACAAAGGAAAAAGAATTATACCAACTACACCAAATCAGCCAAGTGAGGCTTCTGCTCATTTTATGTTTGAGTTGGCAAAGAATGTTTTGTTTAAAGCTGGGGGTAATAGCTCAACCTCACTTTTTACACGACCCCCAAATAACAACAATCCTACTGGACCACATCGCAACTTACATCTATGTGCTTTCCAAATTGGTCTCTATGCTCTTGGATTACACAATTGTGTATCACCCAACTGGCTGTCTCGTACCTACTCTTCTCATGTTTCTTGGATAACAGGTAATATCTTAGTCTCTACTGCTAATGATTACATGTATTGAGCATTTATGTTAAATGTCTATTGTCATACAATAGTTCCAAAACAAACAAAGCAACAATGGTTTTAAATATCATTAAAAACATTTTAAATACTAGCTGATAACCAGAAATGTCTGTCCATAAAATGCCTACCTGGAAAGTTTATAGCTTCTAAATCAGTGTGAGGTTGGTATCAAAGTATTGAATCATTCACACACTAACATATATGAATAATATTCTTAAGGTCAACATTTACTCACTTGCGACCACTTCTAGGCTTTGTCACTAATTCAGTTTTTAACCAAATTAGATGATGTTTACATTTTTAGACTGGTTACATCCTAAGCTACATTTTCAGCTGCGAAATTTGAAAATTGCTTTGGTAGAAAAAAAAAGTTTCAGTAAAATATGTAAGGTCAAAAACAGGAGAGTAACACCTGAAATCTACTTTCAGTCCAAATTTTTTTTTTCTTTTTTAAGAAATCTATATTTTATTTTAGCTTATATGATAGATCTCGGTGAGAGGAATCTATTCATGTTACTTATATGCAAAAATATTCGGTAGAAAAAAAGTACTGAAGTAAAAACCAGCGCAAAAAAAAAAAATTAACGCCTGAAATCAAATTTGACTCCAAATATCATTTTTATTTCAAAAGGAAACTATATTTAAATTCAACTTTTCTGATAGATCTCCATTAGAGGAATCTGATGATGCCAATTATATAAAAAAAAAATTTTTAATTAAAAACTACTGGGGCCAAATGTGCCAAAAAAGTGGTAACACCTAAAATGAAATTCAGACCCTAAAAATTTTTCTTTTTACCTCATAAGATAGAACTCATCAAGACAAGTGCTGTGGTGCTAATCTTTTCAAAATGTATCATTCACGCATAGTGTGTGAATAATATTCTTAAGGTCAGCATTTACTTACTCATGACCACTTCTAGGCTTTGTCACTAACTCAGCTTTTAACCAAATTAGACGACGTTTACATTTTTAGATTGGTTACATCATAAGCTATATTTCGAGCTAAAAACTTTGAAAATTGGTTCAGTAGCAAAAACGTTTGAGTCAAATATGTGAGGTCACAAACGAGAGAATAACACCTGAAATCAACTTTGAGTTTTTTGTTTGTTTTTTTTTAAATAAATCTATATTTTATTTTAGCTTATATGATAGATCCCGACAACAGGAATATATCCATGTTAGTTATATGCAAAAATATTCAGTAGAAAATAAAGTACTGAGGTAAAAACCAGTGAAAAAAAAAAGAGAGATTAATACCTGAAATTACCTTTGACTCCAAATATTCTCCTTTCAAAAGAAAACTATATTTAAATTTAACTTTTCTCATAGATCTCGCCTTCAGGAATCTCATGATGCTAATTATATATAAAAAAAAATTTTATAAAAAACTACTGGGACCAAATGTGCTGAATGCAGTGGTAATGCCTAAAAGCAAATTCAAGACCTAAACTTTTTCTGTTAAAATTTCGTTTTTGTTTAGCTCATATGATAGAATTCATCAAGACAAGTGCTGTGGTGCTAATCTTTTCAAATATTCAAAATGAAAAACGTTATTATATAAGCTAAATGTGCCAAAAGTACTCTTTTACTCTTTTACTTGTTTCAGTCATTTGACTGTGGCCATGCTGGAGCATCACCTTTAGTCGAGCAAGTCGACCCCAGGACTTATTCTTTTTGGAAGCCTAGTACTTATTCTATCGGTCTCTTTTGCTGAACCGCTAAGTTACGGGGACATAAACACCACCATCGGTTGTCAAGCGATGCTGGAGGGACAAACACAGACACACAAACATATACACACACATACATCTATATAT
>NC_068985.1:32625313-32626928 GCF_001194135.2 Octopus bimaculoides
ATATATATATATATATATATATACATACATACGACGGGCTTATTTCAGTTTCCGTCTACCAAATCCACTCACAAGGCTTTGGTCGGCCTGGGGCTATAGTAGAAGACACTTGCCCAAGGTGCCACGCAGTGGGTATGAACCCGGAACCATGTGGTTGGTAAGCTAGCTACCTAGCACACAGCCACTCCTGCGTCAATTTTCAAGTAATATTATTACTTATTACGAGCTGGCAGAGTTGTTAACATGCAGCATTTCGTCTGTCTCTACATTCTGAGTTCAAATTCCACCAAGGTTCTCTTTGCCTTTTATCTTTTTGTTACTCAATAAAATGAGTATCAGCTGAGCACTGAGGTACTCAATAAAATTAGTATCAGCTGAGCACTGAGGTGATGTAATCAACTTCCCTCCGAATTTGATGTCCTTCTGCCAAAATTGGAAACCAATATTGCAAAATGTTTGATTCAATCCAGTATTTAGGTATCTCGCAAAAATCTATTGCATATTCATAGAATACACTATATTGTAATAAATATATATTGTAATAAATATCATTCACTCACAGCAGTGTGTGAGTAATATTCTTACGGTCAACATTCACTCACTCACGACTACTTCTAGGTTTTGTCACTAATTCAGTTTTTTACCAAATTTGATGATGTTTATACATTTTTAGATTGGTCACCTCCCAAGCTACATTTTGAGCTACAAAATTTAAAATTTGGTTCAGTAGAAAAAAAGTTGAGATTTCAAATATGTGAGGTCAAAAAAGAGAGATTAACACTTGAAATCAACTTCAGGGATATACATGCAACACTACATACATACTTTCATAAACACACACACACACACATGCACATACACACAAGTATCTTTTAAAACACCCATGAAGGGAAACAAAGTGTGATGAATGCGTAGCTTTAAGGAGAGAGGGGATAAGTTGACAACAGTTATAACAAGTAAACTGTTTTCTGTTGTCCATCGTAAATAGACACACACACACACATATATATATATATATACATGATGGCCATCCACTCGTGACTGAGGAAGACCATTGCTGACCTTCAGGGACATTGTGCGCTCTAGGACTAACTTATAATTTGCATTTGTGGCTCCGTTGGTGGCTAATGGGCCCTGCTCTTGACAAGCATACACAACTGCAAACATTGCAGACCAAGCTTTCCCCATTCACTATACGAGCCGTGCGCTTTCGCGCAGCTTGCTTAAGTTCTTCATGCTGGATACGTGCTTTCTCAAAAGTGTTGATCCCCTCCTTTACCTGCTTCCTCCATCTGTGGTGATGACAGGCATTGTTCTCCCAGTCAGTGTCCTGCATATCACAGGTCTTTAATAAGGACTTGACACAGTCTTTAAATCGCAGCCTTGGTTTCTGCTGGAGTCTCCTTCCATTCACAAGTTCTCCATATAGCATCTGCTTAGGAATCCTGCTATCCTTCATTCTAATAAGGTTTCCAGTCCAACGTAACTGGTGCTTGTGCACCATTGCCTCAATACTCAAGATGTCAGCTGTCCTCAGGACCTGTGTGTCTGGAATTTTTGTGGTCCAGCCAACATTGAGAATGTGTCTGGGACATCTCTGATGAAAGCATTCAAG
>NC_068985.1:32627305-32628224 GCF_001194135.2 Octopus bimaculoides
TAACGTCCGCTTTCTATGCTAGCATGGGTTGGACGATTTAACTGAGGACTGGCAAACCAGAAGGCTGCACCAGGCTCCAATCTGATCTGGCAGAGTTTCTACAGCTGGATGCCCTTGATAACGCCAACCACTCCAAGAGTGTAGTGGGTACTTTTACATGCCACCAGCATGAAGGCCAGTCACACGGTACTGGCAACGGCCACACTCAAAAAGGTGGTTTTTACATGCTACCTGCATGGGAGCCAGTTCAGCGGCTCTGGCAACAACCTCGCTCAAATGATTTTCTAATGTGCCACCAGCACAAGTGCTGGAAGGCGACACTGGTAATGATTACGCTCAAATGGTGCTATTTATGGGCCACTAGCACGGAAGCCAGACGGCTGCTCTGGCAATGAACACGCACGGACAGTGCTGTTAGTGCTCCACTGGCGCGGGTGCCAGTCATCGAGTATGGTTCAATTTCGATTTCACTTGCCCCAACAGTTCTTCGCAAGCAGAGTTTAGTGTCCAATGAAGGAGAGGTTGGTATGGGTGCCAGGCGTCGGGTTCAGTTCGATTTCGATTTCAGATTTCAAATTCCAAATTAACTTACCTCAACAGGTCTTCACAAGCAGAGTTTTTAGTGTCCAATGCAGTAAAGATACAAATAAGTGAGCTGGCTACACTTCTGGCAGAGATCACAGATTATGCTCTCACTTGCCTTGCCGGGTCTTCTCACATACTGCATATTTCCAAAGGTCCCGGTCACTGGTCATTGCTTCGGTGAGGCCTAAAGTTCGAAGGTCGTGCTTCACCACCTCATCCCAGGTCTTCCAGGGTCTACCTCTTCCACAGGTTCCCTCAACCGCTAGAGTGTGACACTTTTTCACACAGCTATCCTCATCCATTCTTGTCACATGTCCATACCAGCACAATCGTC
>NC_068985.1:32628313-32631051 GCF_001194135.2 Octopus bimaculoides
CACATGCGTCATACAGTCTGCCTTTTACTCTGAGTGAGAGGCACTTTGTCACCAACAGAGGTAAGAGCTCTCTAAACTTTGCTCAGGCTATTCTTATTCTAGCAGCTACACTTTCAGTGCACCCTCCCCCAATACAAACTTGGTCACCTAGGTAGCGGAAGCTATCAACTACTAGTTTTTCTCTCTGGAGTGTGGCAAAGGTTTTCTGCACATTTTCAGTGTTTATTGCTCCTGAGCATCTGCCACATACAAAAACTATTTTGCTAGTTAGCCTTCCTTTGATATTGCTGCACCTCTTATGTGTCCATAGCTTGCACTGGGTACATCTTATGGAGTTTCTACCTACGCCTTTTATACAGATTGAGCAGGGCCATCTACCTGAAGGGGTTTGTGTTTTGTGTACCTTCCTACTGACAGAATTTAAACTCAGAACATTAAGAGCCAAAAAAAAATACCACAAATTACTTCTTTTTCCTACATTTTTCAGTATATATTCCAACTCTTTACATTCTGAGTTCAAATCCTTTTGGGGTCAACTTTGTCTCTCATCCTTTTAGGGTCAGTAATAAGGGCATTAACTTTTAAAAACCTAACATTAAACGCATTAATTAGACATACATTTATCTCTTCAACTCAGTACAGAAGAAAAGTTACTTTTCAAATGTGTGTACATAAATCAAATTTGTATGTTTTTATGGTCACCTAACATTAGTAGATTATAAATTTTACAACTTAGTTCATCTTATGTTTGTTGAGTGGTACCATTGACCACGTTCCATATTTTCCCAATTTGATTGTCTTCCCTATTTTGAATTAAGAGAACATCTCTACTGAAGATGTATAGAATTTGAAATCTTCTGTGAATTTCTGGTGTTATGTGTGTGTGTTTATATCATAATGAAATATTTTGTTTTGAATATATTTTTCTGTTTTTCTTTCAACAGGTCAAGCAATGGAGATTGGGAGTGCTGCAATCAATATTCTTATTGATACTTGGGAAGGTCACCTTACTCCACCTGAAGTTGCATCTCTTGCTGACCGTGCTTCAAGAGGTCGAGATCCCAACATGGTGAAGGCAGCATCTGAACTGTCTCTCTCTTCTTTACCCCATGCTCATGCTTTAAATCCCATTGAAGTGCAACGTGCCTTGCTTCAATGCAAGGAGCATAGCAAAGAGATGCTGGAGAAAGCTTGTCTTGCTGTTGAAAGTGCTGCTAAAGGCGGTGGTGTTTACCCTGAAGTTTTGTTTGAAGTGGCACGACATTGGGACAAGATGGCTGAAGAGTCTGCTCACCTTAGTAATAATGGAGGTGCACAAGGTAGATATGCTAATTGCTTTTGTTTTTTTTTAAATTTTTCTAATGCTTTTTTTTTTTTTTTTAAATTTTACTTACAATGTGATTAATTACTAGCTACAACAATATAGTTGGAAATAAATAAGAAAAACAATGTATACCTTTATCTTATTTATTTCATTATTTTGACCATGACAAACCCAAGACCTGTGTAAGGAAAGTGGAACAGTGTTCTGATATGTGCAGTTAGTTAGAGTAGAGGAACATTGTAACATTTACAGATCAATAGTTAGATCAACCAGTGAGCATCATGCAAATCTTGTCAGTTGTTGAATGAAGGTGACCTTTCTGATTTTGATTATAATGTTCTGTAATAATGTGAACCACTTAATGTACAGTTAGGGACCTTAAATGGGTTTTTTTTTAATAACTTTTAGCTAGTCCTCTTCATGTTGTTTACATAATCTGCACTAGGTATCATGAAGTCATTTTTATTCTACTGCAATAAAAGACTGTATAGTTTTGTTGGAATACTTTTTAAGTTCAAAGAAAATAAACAACTAAGTGACTCTAATTCTCATAGTTTTTAGTCTGTGTTATAAATGTTCAGTTGCCTTTGATGTTTTTATAGTTAATTATATTTTAGTATTAACTTATGTATGTTAAATTTTTATTGAAATGTATATTTCTTTCTTCAGATTTGTCTGTGGCTTTGGAAGCTTCCCATTCTCAAGATGAAGATAGCAACCGGCCATTAATGGTGGATTGTGTTGGAGACCAGATAAATCCTTCATCTAACACCTCTTCTGCTCTTCCTATGATTACTTACAACCAACAGCCTTCTCACACATCTACTAATTCACAGGTCTCCACCCAAGGAACTCCTCCACCACCACCGCAAATTATCTTGCATTCCTCTAACCATATGAACCATCCTGGACCAATGGTGATTCCATACACACTTCCTGGGCCTGCCCAAAATGGCCAGATGCCCCACCACCCAACCACCTATGTGCCAACATACAGTATCTTCAATCACCACCACCATCATCAGTACCCTCCACCACCACCACCTCCCCCACAGACTACTCACATTCCACTCCATAACAATTTGCACCACCCTGGAGCCTATATTACAACTTATTCTTATCAGAATCAGTCACCATTTCCTGTTGGTAACCTTCAGAACATTCAGAATGTTCATCAAAATACTGCACAGATCTTCTCCAATGGAACTAATATCCGACATCTAGGTCCCACCATGCAAATCTATCCTAACCCAAACTGTCAAGTAAGTATGATAGATTCTACAGTCATATTAATATATAACTAAATGTTGTTTATTTTTTAATAATTAGCTTAATTAAACTTATGGCAAAGATGCAAGAAACAATCTATAGACAATAAAAATTTTGGTTAAACTTATGGCAAAGATGCAAGAAA
>NC_068985.1:32631061-32635050 GCF_001194135.2 Octopus bimaculoides
TCTATAGACAATAAAAATTTTGGTTAAACTTATGGCAAAGATGCAAGAAACAATCTATAGACAATAAAAATTTTGGTTAAGTGTCATTATAAGTTATACTGTACACATCATTGTACAATGCTTTGTCGAAAGGGAAGGAATAACAATCAAAACATAGTGTCTAATGTGCTGGTAGTTTTTCTTTTCCTTTATTTTTTCATGCTAGTGATTTTTAACTATATTTAGAAGCCAGCCTAATGATTAATTTTAGAGTAACAGTAATTGCCTTTCAAAATTTTAAAATATTGGAAAAAATAAGAAAATTGCTCACCATTTTATTGTGAGGTCACTGTTAAAAAACCCTCTGCTTTTGACTATTTAAATTATTGAATAAGTGAATAGGGCTCAAGTTCTTAATTTCAAAGATTAAAAGCCTAACACTGTCACTCCTATTCCCTTCAGTTTTTGAATTAGAAGAGGATATCTAACCTTCTGTAAAAACTTTTTAAATCTCTTGACTTGAAAAAATAATTGGTTTGATTTTAGCATAGAAAAGACATGAAGTCATCTAAAATGAAACAGAGCTAACTTAGGCTTTATTTATCTTTCTTTTGTCTTTTAGATATAAATTAATTTCTCCTTCGAACACATTTTGATTATTATTACTTTGTTGCGGATATTAACAGTTATACTTGTAGTTATAGCTTATAGTTATAATATGAAAATCTAAAATGTGAACTAACTGTGAATGTGCATAAAAATTTGTTTCTCTAATTATATATATATATATATATATTTATATATAATTTCAAACTGTAATTTTACTAAGTTGACTTTGTGATGCACTTTTTATGTGTATTATATTTATGTTGTATTTGAATTTTATTTTATAATAGCTTGGGTCACTTCAGCCAGTGCATGGTGGCAACACAGCAACAGCAACTGCAGGAAATAATGTTCAACATGTGGACCAACCACCTGTGTTTACACCATGCCAGCCTACCTCCTCAAACTGTGTTCCTGGCCAGCAGCAAGGCCCACTTTGTGTTGGCCAGCAACAGCAGCAGCCTGTTGGACAGTCCAATATTCAAACCCCTTCTGCTATTAATAATCAGACACAAATGAACTACCTGATGGCTGCCTATAGAGTTGGCATGCTAGCTATGGAGACACTTGGTCGGAATGATCGTCCACATATGAAATATGCTCGCAACCCTCCCTATGGTGAGGATGTCAAAAGACTCCTTGGAGTTGCCATCAAATTAGGCAAGTAAAATTTTTTGTCATTATGAAAGAAAAAAACTATTTGGTTTGTTATATTTTCTTCAATATTCTAATTGATATAATTTTGCTTAAATGGAAACTTCAGTAATTTTTCATAGATTCTTAATTCTATTTTTTACTACAAAAGTTATCAAAAGTTTGTTTGATACAAACTTTAAAAATGCAAATTAATGTTTTTATCTCCTTTTAAATTTCTGTCAGATATTAAAAATGTGACATAACTATTAGATGCGAATTCGTTAATTACTTTTCGAGTGAACCTGATGTATTGAATGATTTCTGTAACTGTTACTTGAATGATAGATATTTTTGAATAGGAGTATGATGTCCTAATATTTATCCTAGCTTTCATGTTGTTAAGTTGTTGAGAGATGTCTCTTTGTGTAGAAATAGCAATATATGACAAGTTTTGGTCATAAGAGAAATTTGAACTCAGTACTGCAAGCTATCTATATTTTCAGTTATGTTGTGACTGTTATTTCTCAATGAGAGCTGTATTATCTTGTGGTACCTATTTATAAAATAGGCGATTAGATTGATTTGGACTTTGCCTGAGATTCATTGTGATACTAGTGATGGGTTATAAACTAGAGATCATTTGATTAAGAGCTTGACATTTTTTCACTTTGCTAGTTATAATTTACAGTGTAGTGATATATTTATTTTGGTTTTTCTGAAATCGTATGACTAAACCTTTCTGAACAAGAAAACCAAAACAAAAGCTATTTTATTTAGAGCACAAAAATATTATCTGATATATAAATAGAACATCTAACCAAGAAGCTTATCTGGTTTATTAATGGTATGTGTGTATTTGTATGTGCATATATGTCTGTGAATGTTTACAACCTATATTGAGCTATGACTACAAATGGTGACATCACAGTTTGCAGCTCAGTTACTAACAGTGATGTCACTGTTTGTGGTTGGACTGCAACCAGTGATATCTGTTGACACTTCTTGTCAAGAAACTGGTTGCTAGTTCTGTGCTTTCAGATTCACTTGGTATATAAAAAAATTTCTACTTAAAATACTGGTTACAGTTAGGGAAAAGAAGATCATCTGGCTGTAAAAATCCTGCCTTAATGTCTAAGTTATTCTTATATGAAATAAGAGACATTGAAATGAACAAATGTTACAAGCAAGAAATATTTTAAAATTTATCTTTATAACTTAATATCATTGCTTTGTTGTATTGAAAACTAAAAACAAAGAAAAAAAAATTAACTTTGTTTTGCTCTGTTTATTTTTAAATGTTTTTAGCAAACATTAATTAGTTGAGAAGACTTAGATGGATAGTTATTTGTTGGAATAACAGTTTAAGTCACCAAAATAGGATATGATTAAACAGCAATTAACCTTGGTGGCATTAGAGAATTTATATATTTATTATCCTTTGTTTGTAACTAAAATCTATCTGTAATTGAACATTTTTATTTATAGGAAGCAGTTATTTGCAGCAGTTTTGTGCCAGTGCTGTTAACGCTGTAGTCAGTCCATTCGTTCTCTACGACATTGCCTGGGAAGCTGCGCACTATCTGGCTCATAACAACCAGACTCCAGTGCACAACTGCCTGCGCTCAAACTTCCTCAACCCACTGGTGCAGAAGTGTATACAGATGTAAGTATAATAGCTGTATGATCTAATACTTATATGACTTAATGATAGTTTTTAACATTGACCTAGATATATTAAAAGATATGATTAAATTCATTATTAACCTAGAGTTTATGCACTTTAGAGAACAGAAGAAATATGTCAAACCTATGCTTATCTAATGTTATTGTTATATTGTTAAACTTTTGTAAAATTCATTGTACTTTATATATATTATACATCAAAACAACAAATCCAAGTAAACAATACCTTAGAATATGTAATTTAAAATTATCTTAGAAGAATAAGATATTGAATTATGTTTCCAGCAAGAGTTTTACAAAAGCATCAAAGGGTTAGTTAGTAAATATATTTTACATCACGACTTTTGAACATTAGTGCTGTTGGTTATAGTTTCCAATGGACCAGTTACTGGTTCACTGCATTCCTGACAGTGAGAGTAACAAGGGAATATCTATAATTCAATATAGAAGAAATAATTCAAGGAACTTCATTCATAAAGCATTGGTTTCTAAACGATATTTATATTTTTCACCAAAAGATATATATCATCATCATCATCATCATCATCATCATCATACATCTGTTTTCCATGCTGGTTTGGATTGGACAGTTTGACAGGTGCTGCACCAAACTCTGTTGTCTGCTTTGGCATGGTTTCTATGGCTGGATGCCATTTTTCATGCCAAAACCCATTCATGTATATATAGTGGGCTTTTGTGCAGTTTCTATCTACCAAATTCAACTTGCAGAAATAAGCAACCCTCTTGCCTAAGGTGGTATACAGTGAGATCATACCCAGTGTCATATGGTTGTGAATGAACTTCTTAAATACAGTCGTGTGTGCATGAGAAGACCCGGCAAGCCAAGTGAGACCAAAATCCAAGGCCTCTGCCAGGGATGTAGCCAGCCCACTTATGCATACCTTTCCTCCATTGGACACTAAACTCCGCTTGCGAAGACCTGTTGAGGCAAGTGAAATCGAAATCAATTTGACGACTGGCCCCCATGCCAACGTCTCCTCCATTGGACACTAAACTCTGCTTGTGAAGACCTGTTGGGGCAAGCGAAAGCAAAATCGTGATGGCACCACCGTTCGAGCGTGATC
>NC_068985.1:32635060-32637840 GCF_001194135.2 Octopus bimaculoides
CTGGCTCCTGTGCAGGTGGCACGTAAAATACACCATTTTGAGCGTGGCCGTTGCCAGTACTGCCTGACTGGCCTTCGTGCCGGTGGCACGTAAAAGCACCCACTACACTCTTGGAGTGGTTGGCGTTAGGAAGGGCATCCAGCTGTAGAAACTGCCAAATCAGATTGGAGCCTGGTGTAGCCATCTGGTTTCACCAGTCCTCAGTCAAATCGTCCAACCCATGCTAGCATGGAAAGCAGACGTTAAACGATGATGATGATGGTAGAAGACCTGAATTTTAAAAATCTAGAGAAACTGCTTTTGAAAGGCTGCAAATCAATTTACAGAAAAATAAAATTTTGGAGTAGGACTGTATTTAGTTAAGAACCAAGATCCAATGGAATGTAAATCAAACCAAATAACTTCTATGTTTAACTATGGTTTATGCTGTTTCAGAAAAGTGTACTGTTGCTTCTTTTTATCTGCCACTTGTTTCCATGAAACATAATTCCCAATCAATATAATGGAGTTTAATTTCAATTATTTTTGTGTTAATATATGTGAATATATGGGATATTATTTGAGATGCTTAAACTTTATTATGCTGTATTTTTAAAATTTATTACAAAATGGTAACTATTCTCCTATATCACCTGATATTGCCTCTGACTGGGAAAATATAATTTTACCTTTATCACTTTGTGATTCATTCAAAGAGAATTTTTTTATCCCCCGATAAGTGACATACTTTCAGCCTTGGTATGGAAGTATGGTTTGCAAATGTGTATTATTACTAATATGGTTATCATACTCTTGTTGAGATTCTGTTTAATGTAGTTTTATTTATGTTAAGATTGTGGTTATTAGCAAATATCCTTGAAGCAATAGGGATTTTTACATTTTTTAAAACTACTTATGAAGATTAAGTAATAGATGAATAATCTTTTTTACTTATTTTGTCTAAATGATATTTCTATTTTACCACTTAAGTATAAAAGTTTGCAAACCAACTCAATATGTAAATTAACTCAATTAAGTCAATAAGTACTAATATTTTAGATATTAGTACTTATTTTAAATATTTTAAATTTTTGAATAGTTTAAATATATTAAATTAAAAATTTGTTTCACACTATGCATTCTATCCTTGATTTCTTTTTTCCTTTTCTTTTTTATAGGTTCATGCATTGTGCGCATCATCGCATTCATCATATAACATCACCTGAATATGATGATTTTGTCAGCATCATCTGTACTGCACAGAAAGCATTCTGCATGTCCCCTGGGGGCCCTGTGCAGTTCAATGAGCTGCTCCAAAGTCTACGCCGCTCCAAGTCATGCCGCAAAGAACTCTGGCAGAAAATTGTCAATGGACTCACACGGGGAACATGTAATGTCACCAGCTCTAAAATTTCTCTATAAGCAAAAAGATACTCTGGAAATAAATATTAATGCTGGCATTTGTTTGAGATGTCATCTTCTAAATTGCAGGCTGCAGTGTTAAATTCACTATAATAAGTAACATCACAACTCATAATTTTTTCTAGTAGACATTAGTGAAAACACTTGCAATTAAAAGTTTACTTATTTGCCTTTAGTCCCAAGTAGGTAAGCAGATGTCTGTAAATGCAAGCATTGATAGCTTCAATTATTCAGGAATCATGCATTCACTCAATGAAGAAAATGTGATCTGCTGGAAATACATACCTAGGAATGTGTATTGTCACAATTAGTATAGTAAGCTAAATATAAGTCCTTGAATATTATAAAATATTATAAAAGCAGTGGTTTGTTTTTCTTGTTCACACCTCCGTTTGTATTGACCCTAATCTTTCTGTTGTTGCTGCTTGTCTAACAAGTAGAAGTTACATGGCTATTATTGGCTTTTTTTCTTTTTTTTTTGGGGTGGACAATAATGTCTTCCTTGCAAGACAAATTAAAAATATGTGAATTCGAGGAAGAAAATGTTTTTAAAAATTTGGACTAGAAAAATTATTTTATAAAATTTTAATTATAATTTCTTTAATTTAACTTTTAAAAAATTTTTAGTTCAAATTTTTCAAATTTTTTTTTAAGATGCATATTTTGCATATTTTATTAATAATTTGTCTTACACTTTTGGAAATTTTTCCACTATGATTTTCCTTTTTTAACCTTTACTGTGTTAAATTCATTTTCACAGTTTCTTTGTTTTACTTTATGGAAGTCTGGAAATCTCAGGAATATATATACATATATTTTTTTTTTTTGTATAGATTTTCTTTCTTTCTGGTAACACTTTTTTGTTTTTGAAAGAACCTGTGGTTTGACACAGCATAATACCATTGTGGGCCACCATTATAACCTTCTGCTAAAGTTATATTCTTACATTTATCACATCATGTCAGCAATCTTTAATAGATTGGACTTTGCTTCTGACTGCGGTAGTAATGCAGCTTGCATATCAGTGCCACAGTTTGAGAAAGCATTAAATTTGATATTATGAGTGAAGGAAAGTGTGAGTGTATATTTACCCTGTTTACCTTGAAAATGGTGCTAACTTGAGCTTCCTCCTGCTATATTGTTGTTAGTATCGATCTCTTGGCAAAATACAGGCTTCATTAGATTTGAGTGTAGTTATTCTTTTAATTTCTTTCCTCCCCATCAAAATTTTCAGATATATATGTACACACACACACACAAACAGTGTATATATATATATATACGTGTGTGTGTACATGTATGTATGTATGTACATATATATGTGTACATATATATATATATATATATGTATACATACATATATGTATATGTATATATAT
>NC_068985.1:32637940-32638240 GCF_001194135.2 Octopus bimaculoides
TATATATATATTTATATATATATATATATATTTATATATATATATACACACACACATACACACAGATATATATATACACATAGACACACATAAATATACATATATATATATATATATATATATATATACATATATATATATATATTTATATATGTATATATATATATATATACACATACACACAGATATATATATATATATTTATATATGTATATATATATATATATATACACATACACACAGATATATATATATATTTTTATATATATATATATATATATATATATATATATATACACA
>NC_068985.1:32638279-32638508 GCF_001194135.2 Octopus bimaculoides
ATATATATATATATATATATATATATATATATATATACAGATATGCATATATATATATACAGATATGCATATATATATGTACAGATATATATACATATGTGTACATATATATACAGATATATATATATGTGTGTACACACATATATATATATATATATATATATATATATATATATATATATATATATATATATATATATATATATATATATATATATATATATATATA
>NC_068985.1:32638636-32653757 GCF_001194135.2 Octopus bimaculoides
TATATATATATATATATATATATATATATATATATATATATATATATACGTGTATATATATTTATACATATACACCTATATATGGATATATATAGATATATATATACGTGTATATATATTTATACATATACACCTATATACGTGTATATATATATAAATATATATAGATATACATATATTGAATCTGGCCTTCATTTTTTCCTTGTTATTGATCAATATAACTTCATATTATTGACTAATTTATTTTTATTTATTTCATATATGTGTAGAATAAAATGTGTAATATAAACAAGTGACATATATTCAACATTTGTTATGTATTGTTTGCTGCTGCTCTTGTGTTTCCTTGGAAGATGGTTGGCTGTGAAGCTATTTCAAAATGTCTAGCAGGTTTTAGAGAAATATTACTCTTCATTACTTATCTAAGTACCTTAGTGTCTAATAGTTCCTTTTTCTTTTTTTACAGTAACTCTTTCCTTCTAGCAAGTTATGTACAGGAATACTTCAAGCAACTGCCCTCCAAAAAGCTGGTTGATTAGTTATCAACCTGTAGCAATGCAGTTTTAGTACTGTTCATATCTGCAGTGTCTCTGCTTTCTGCTCCTTCCTCAGAATCATATTTCACCACACTTCATGTCATACCCTTAAAGATTTCTTAACATACTTACTCCCAGCTTTATTGCCTTTCCATTTTCTTCATTGGCTGCAGAATATTGGACAGAATAGCTTATTTGTTATTTTTTCATTATTCACGACTACTCTCTACTTCAATTTCTGCTTTGTATCTCTTCTTCTGCTGGTTCTTTTTCCTACATTTTTTTAATAGCATGAAATTACTTGCATATGTCTGTGTGCATATGCACAAATACAATGGCACATTTGCATGTGCTCATATGTGACTGGCACCCCTGTCATTTCAAAGGCTGGGTTCTGTTTTTCACCTCTTCTCATTCTCTTATTTCTGCAGCCACTTGTGACATTTGGTTCTTGATCATTGCAAATTACTATATGTGGCTGGTGCAAAGTTTAATAAGTTAATATCTAGATTAAAAAAACTTCTAGTTTACTCTACTCTTGCTTAACCAGTCTGCCTTGAATTTTTATTTCATATGGCCCTTTGCCAACTTTTGGCTTTTGACAGTTAGCCAAAGGAGGTGAAAAGAACTGTGAGGTTTCCTCATGAAAATGGTTAAGTCTAAGAATATTACGAATATGTTTTTGTTTCTTGAAATGCTGGAAAAACCAGCATATTCCTAAGACCTCTCCTTTCTTTCTCTTTCTTTCATTTCCTCTTTACTCTCTGGCTCACTTTCTCTCTTTCCTCTCTCTCTCTCTCTCTCTCAGTATGTTGGAGAAGTGGGATGCCAAGACTTCACATTAGTCCTTCTCTTTCATTCAGTCATCTATTTATATAAGTCTTTTTTTTTTCAATAATGAAAATAAAATAAAATAACTTTGAAATAAAATCACTATATACCAAACATATTGGGTTTTTTTTTTTTTTTTTTTTTTTTTTGCATTTAAAAAGAAAATAATTTCTCAGATGAACAGAAGGTAACATATTTATTATAGAGGTGACATAGTTATTTGAGTTCACTTTATTTAGGACATGACTGGATCCTATTTTACATATAACAGTGATGGAGGCAAAGTCAACCCAAATGGGATTCAAATTCAGAACACTTTTTGGTTCCTCTCTTTATGCTTTATGACTGAAGCCATGCTGACACATTGGATTCAAAGGTTTTAGTTGATCAATATTCACCACAGCTCCTTAGGAAATTATCTGGTATTTCTTTTATTGAATAGCTAAGTCCATCTTAGCATAAAAGGACATGAATTAAATAATTATAAAATATCTTTTCTTCAAGGTACCACTTCATTGACCTTACTTGCTGTGTAGTTTCTCTCTGTCAATTTCATTTACAAACTGATAGTAGAAAACACTTGTCCATGGTGTCACCCATGAGATCGAAGACCACATGACTACAAGAGCAAACTTCTTAACCACACAACTATACTTGTCTGGGAATAATGTATTTCATTATCTTCTTCAAAAGTAAAATAATAAATGACTGGGGGTTTGGTAATTCTTAATTAGAATAAATTAGACTCTAGTGACATACTGTTTTCATAAACACACAAAAGAAAGGCTTACCTCATGATTAATAGCAAGTATAATTTTTTAAATAATAAATAGAGCTATATCTTAGTTAAACACAAGAGCATATGCAAAATATACTAAGGAGGGAAAATGACTGAAATGTCAGCATATTTTACTATAAGATGATTGTTGATAAACCAAAGATGACATTTGTTTCGTAGTTGTTGATGCACTCATTGAGATTTTGTTTAATGTATCTATCTTTTATCTTTAACCTTTTACTTTCAGTCATTGGACTGTGACCCTGCTGGGGCACTGTCTTAAAAACTTTCGCTGAACAATTAACCTCATACTTATGTTAAGTCTAGTACTTATTTTGTCAGTCTCCTATGCCAAACCACTAAGTTACCGGACATAAACCAGCACCAGTTGTCAAGTGGTGGTGGAAGACAAGCACAGGCACTTAAACATGCATGAGTGTGTGTGTGTGTGTATACACACACATGTTATGGGCTTCTACACAGTAAAGCTCCATTCTTACTTATAAAACACTCAACACCTTAAAAGCAAACACAAATTGCTGCCCAGCAAACTTTTTCTCAGGGCATCAAGTATATATAATATAAAAAATAACAAATCCAGAATTTGCAATTTCTTGAATGTTTTCAAGGCGCAGGAGTGGCTGTGTGGTAAGTAGCGTGCTTACCAACCACATGGTTCCCGGTTTCCCACTGCTTGGCACCTTGGGCAAGTGTCTTCTACTATAGCCTTGAGCTGACCAAAGCCTTGTGAGTGGATTTGGTAAACAGAAACTGAAAGAAGCCCGTCGTGTATATATATATATGTCTGTGTGTCTGTGTTTGTCCCCCAACATCGCTTGACAACCGATGCTGGTGTGTTTACGTCCCCGTAACTTAGTGGTTCAGCAAAAAGAGACCGATAGAATAAGTACTAGGCTTACAAAGAATAAGTCCTGGGGTCGATTTGCTTGACTAAAGGCGGTGCTCCAGCATGGCCGCAGTCAAATGACTGAAACAAGTAAAGAGTAAGGATCTGTTCTTTTGCTTACCGTTTTAAACCTGTACCCTCATATATTTCCATAAGGCATAGGCATAGACATAATCCCATATGTACATGACACCACACATCCTCCTAGCATTCACTAGACAGTCGTAATTATGTCAATGACCTAGAAATGTGGCTCCAAAATGACAAAAAGCAATAACTATAAAATTCATTGTTTCCTTTGTTACCAGCAACATTAGAGAACATCAAGAACGATCAGCACTCAGTGACATAAAACATACCACAGACACAAAGGACACAAATGTAGTCAATAGTGCATAGATTAACATTAATCACATTTTGTATTTGCATGTGTGTATTCTGCTATTCTTTTACTTGTTTCAGTCATTTGACTGCAGCCATGCCGGAACACCATCTTGAAGGGTTTTTAGTCAAACAAATTAACTCCAGGACTTATTTTTGAAAACCTATTATTTTATTGGTCTCTTTTGCTAAACTGCTAAGTTACAGGGATGTAAACACACCAACACCAGTTGTCAAGCAGTGATGGGGTAACAAACAAACACAAAGCCACACACAGATACATACATACATATATATACAAAAGTTATGAAGTGGAGTATGGAAAATCCGAGCTACATATGTTTCATAGCAAGTGGAACCTCAAAAGTGGTAAAATCCAAGTAAGGTGTATCGCACCAGTTACTCTTCAGTACCAAGTGAGGTATATACCTCACTTGGATTTTACCACTTATGAGGTTCCACTCGCTATGAAATATGTGCAGCCTGGTTTTTCCATACTCCATTCCCTAACTCTTGTATTCTTATTCACACACTCAGCAACCCTGGTCGCCTACCATAAAAAGAACTCTTTTTAGCTTATTATTCTTCGATAAAAAAAAAAAAGTCCACAACCTTCCTTCTCAATAAACTACTATTGTTCCTGAAAGTTGTTTTTTATATATTCACTAGGGATTGCTGGAAGCTAACTTTCTTCCTACACCTCAATCTCTGAATCTAACATTTATATATATTTGGATCAAAACAGTGTGGTTCAAATTCGTTGGTGGTCCGAGAGTTTCAAACATGATGCTAATCTTCAATCATTTTGAATTTGAATGAAAGAAGTTAATTGTTGTTACTGTAAGATTGGCTGCAATTGGTCAAGGAAGATCCCGTAGTGGTATACTCATATATCAGTGATGACAGTTAATTGGAAAACACTGCATGGTGAACAGGAAATTGACCACGTGGTGGACAGGAAAATAATCAGGTTGTTGGAGGGGAAGTAGGAAGAGGCGGTATGCGCAAGTATATGGTGACAGAGCACCACCATATTCATCCAGCGCCCCCAACTGCCAGCTCTGCCTCTATGAAAAACGTATATCCTCCAACAAGCCACGGTATCCATCAAGAAATATGGTTTATTTTATTGCTGTCACCAACGGTATGCCCTTCTGGCAAATTTCAAGCCTCTGACAGCCGACGGCCGGGATATACCAGTTGCTACTCTGCACCAAGGTCACTATCAACAACCAACCCCATGAGCAGGACTGCCAATTACCAATTCCCAACACATACCAACCCGCAATGCTTGTTACGTGTGGATATGTGTATGCATGAGTGTGTGTGCATGCACACGCATGTCTATATGTATAGGTGTGTGGATGTGGGTGCCCATGTACAGATGCGCACGCTCGCATCAATACAGACATGCACACAAAACCATATGAGCATGTCCACACACCCACATACAACAATATACTTGTGCACCCTGCCCCTTCATACTTCCCCTCCAAAGACCTGACCAATTTCCTGTTCACCATGCAGTGTTTTCCAACTAACTGTCGTCATTGATATACAGTTATACCAACATCAAGCTATGACACCAATTGCAGTCCACCTTATGGTAATAGCAATCATCTCTTTTCATTCAAATTCAAAATGGCTGAAGATTAGCATCATACTTGAAACTCTCAGAGTACCAACGAATTTGAATCAAACTGTTTTGATCTATACATGTAACTCCCAATAAATGTGTTGAGTGCCCTTCTTTCGTTTGTCCACTCACTCACTCATAATATATATATTTATACACACACATACAATGGGCTTCTTTCAGTTTCCGTCTACCATATCCACTCACAAGGCTTGGTTGACATGAAGTTATTAGAAGACACTTGACCAAGGTGCCATGCAATGGGACTAAACCTGGAACCATTTGGTTAGAAAGCAAGCTTGCCACACCTGTGCTTATATATATATATAGAGGTACATGTGTGGTAAGAAGCTTGCTTTCTAACCACATGGTTCCAGGTTAAGTCCAACTGCATGGCATCTTGGGGGCAAGTGTCTTCTACTATAGCCTTGGGCCAACCAAAGCTTTGTGAATGGATTTGGTACACGGAAACTGGAAGAAGCCTGTCGTGTATATTTGTGTGTGTTTGTACCCCTGCCATTGTTGACGACCAATGCTGGTGTGTTTACATCCCTGTAATTTAGTAGTTCAGCAAAAGAGACCGATAGAATAAGTACTAGGCTTACAAAGAATAAGTCCTTGGTGTCAATTTCTTCAACTAACACCCTTTAAGGCAGTGCTCCAACATGGCCGCAGTCAAATGACTGAAACAAGTAAAAGAAGATATATATGCATAAATACACTGTTCTGTTATAGGGATCGACAAAAAAATATTCTATCTAGCAAGGGATAAATATTTAATAAACACAGAATTTAAACATGACCTACGATTAAATGCTCTGATAAGTACAATAGTTGAATAAGCTAGTATTACCTGCTATTGTGCAATCTTTCAGGCTCAAAATAAAAAATGGCTGGTTTCTGGGAAAAGGTAATTTGTTCTCTCTTGTTTTTTTCTCAGAGAACAGCTATGTTTATTTTGAGCCTGAAATTATGAAACTTATATCTTACATTCAAATCGTGTTTCTTAAATGAATGAGTGTGTGTGTTTGTATGTATATATATACTCTTACTCTTTTACTCTTTTACTTGTTTCAGTCATTTGACTGTGGCCATGCTGGAGCATCGCCTTTAGTCGAGTAAATCAACCCCAGAATTTATTCTTTGGATGCCTAGTACTTATTCTATCGGTCTCTTTTGCCGAACCGCTAAGTTACGGGGACATAAACATACCACCACCGGTTGTCAAGCGATGTTGGGGGTACAAACACAGACACACATACACAGACATACATATATATATATATATATATATATATACATATATACGACAGGCTTCTTTCAGTTTCCGTCTACCAAATCCACTCACAAGGCTTTGGTCGGCCCGAGGCTATAGTAGAAGATACTTGCCCAAGGTGCCACGCAGTGGGAATGAACCCGGAACCATGTGGTTGGTAAGCAAGCTACTTACCACACAGCCACTCCTGCGACTATATATACATAAAGTAATAAAAGAAAATAGAGAAGAAATATGGTGGATACTAGGTTAATTTTATTTGTATCCTGATAAAAAATAATAATAGATTTAAGATGTAAAGGAACCGAATCAACAAAAGAAATAAACATTAAAGAATCTTACACATGTTTCAATCTAGCCATTAGGTTTCGATCATGACCATTCAAGCGATATTAGATGTAAAATAACCCTACATTATGTCCGGATATCATCAGGGAGTGATGTTTATTTTCTAGTGGTGAACATCAAAATAACTAAGATGAAGACCGTATTTTCAAATATTCAAATCACGTAAACAAAAATTTATTAGGATAAGGCATCGAGCAGGTAGAAACATTAGCACGCCAGGTGAAATGCTAAGCGGTATTTCATCTGTCTTTACGTTCAGAATTCAAATTCCACCGAGGTCAATTTTGCCTTTCATCCTTTCGGGGTTGCATACTGGGGTCAATCGAATTGACTGGCCCCCTCCCCAAAAACTTTGGACCTTGTACCTAGAGTACAAAAGAATAATTTATTAGGATGCCGAGTTCATGTGGGGAGATATCATCTAATAAAATCTTGCAAAAGTACTATAATGTACTTGAAAAATAGACTTATGTGTTAAGGGTCAAAAAGTAGTAGTTGTTTAATTATAATATGGGCTGTTAAGGGTATTGAAGACAAATTGAGAGATGAAATAGATTTTTGAAGGGGAAAAAAACATAAATGATTTGGGAAATAAAAAAGAAAGATAGTTTGATATTATATACTAAAATAACTATTAATTATTTAGCATTTCAATGTACTAATGTATACATTCCATTATTCAGAGAAAAATTATTGTTAACATACTTCGGAGATGGATTTAAATATTTATGCGAAAAAGAAAAAGTAAAGGTATAGAAAGAAAAGTGGGAGAAGAAACACATAATTTTTTATGTGAGGTATATAAAAAATTAGTGCACTTACTTGAGAGGAATTTACATTTTTATGTGGGGAAAAAAATTAAAATTTTCTTTGAGAACTCACCCAAATTGATGATTTAGTTCTAACAAAACCTGTAGATTTAGGGAAGAAATTTCAGACAAGCAAAACAGAATTGAAGGGCCTTGAAGTAAATTTCAGCCAAAGATAGACAGTCTTGAATGACTGACTACATTGATAAAAATAAAAAAAATTTGTTTCCTTGCAAGAACAAATAGTAAAAGCAAACATTAAAAGTTGAGGTCCATGAATTGTGACAAAAAAATATTCTTTTCTACTCTAGGTATAGGGCCCAAAATTTTGGGGGAGGGAGGCGGCGATTAGATCAACCCCAGTACACAACTGGCACGTAATTTATCGACCCCAAAAGGATGAAAGGCAAAGTCAACCTTGGCAGAATTTGAACTCAGAACATAAAAACAGACGACATACCGCTAAGCATTTCACCCAGCGTGCTAACATTTCTTATTTCTTTATTGCCCACAAGGGGCTAAACATAGAGGGGACAAACAAAGACAGACAAAAGGATTAAGTCGATTACATTGACCCCAGTGCGTAACTGGTTCTTAATTTATTGACCCCGAAAGGATGAAAGGCAAAGTCGACCTCAGCGGAGTTTGAACTCAGAGCATAACAGCAGACGAAATACCGCTAAGCATTTCGCCCGGCGTGCTAATGTTTCTGCCAGCTTGCCACCTTTGTAATAAAAAATATTACCAATGGACTGGGAATTCAGGTTTCAAATCTTTGGCTGGGCTTCCTGTTACCTTTCAAGGAGATAGCTAAAAATCAATGAACAAAGTAAGAAATAACAAATTTGAAATCTTGTATTTTAATTTAAGAACTGCACATATCTGGCAGGCCAGTGGCACTGGCCAAATTTACTTGTCACCATTGGAGAAGAAATGGAGGCATCAGTGCAAGGATGTGTTGATGTTGAACGGGTCTAGTTAGACAGGTTGGTGTTGTTCTGTCTTCTAGCTGAGCCTCCAGTTGATCAATGAATGTGTTTGTTTTCTCATTCATATCCAGAAGTTCTTGAGTTTTTACTGAGTATTTTAAATGGGCCTGAATATGAGCTGTAGTGGAGCTCATAAGGTATCATTGCAAATGAATACATACATTCATTCAGTGTTGAACATAGATGGAATATGAGACATGACATTTTAAGGATTTAGAGCAATGGATAGCTTTGACATGGTACACAGTATATGATGGAGACACTGTTGGTGAAATCACTCCTGCCTCTTTACATCTCAGGTAAGTAACCCAAGTTTCAACTTCATGTAACAATGAAGACAAAATATTGCAGACCTTCAGCTTTGTCTTGGTTAAAATTCCATGCTGAGGCCATAAATGTCTATACAATTTTCCAAATGCATCACTGGCTTTCTTGTTTCAGAGGGAGATTTCAACTTCAAGAGTATTTGTCCATGTTCACAGTACTGCCAAAATACATGAATCTATCCACACCTGCAATTTCTGTCCATATACATGTTTGGCTCAGAGTAAGCTTTACCTGATACAGGTTGGTTCCTTATGACTTCTTTTTTTTTTCAGGCTAATTGTTAGACCTAGTACACTGCATGCTGTTGAGGAGTCCATAAAATGCTGCATGTCACTGGGAGTGAGTATCAAGGTCAGTCATCAACATACAGGAATTCTCATATTTGTAATGAGAATAACTTTGTTTTGGCAGCAGCCCATCTTATATTCAACATCCTACTTGTTCAGTATCTGATGTGAACTTTATGTAAGCAATCTTCAAAAGCCATCAAGAATGGCATAGTAAAGTACAATGCGAACAGAGTTGGTGTTGGTGTATCCCTGCGCTTAACACTATTTGTCACTCTACTCTTAGAAAGGGAGGCTTAACTTTAAGAATTTCATGCATATCTTATTTATGAATATAGTTATGTAAGTTATGGCCATCTTGAAGCAACCGTCAAGGCAAGACATTACATAAAATTATTTTCTTTATCAAAGTCTAACTTTGTTTATCTGGCTTACAATCTGTGTGTGCGCCTATATATACTTTTATTCTCTTACTTGTTTCAGTCGTGGCCATGCTGCAGCACCACCTTAAATGATTTTAGTCAAAGAAATTGACTCCAGGACTTATTTTTTGTAAGCCTAGTGCTTATTCTGTAAGTTACAGGGATGTAAACACACGAACATCGACCTGGGAAGGCCTTGAAATCAATGTTACCAACTGGGGACTATGTGTGTCCCAGTGATAATAAAAAGACTCAAAGGAGGTCTGCAACGAAATAATTTTACTCAACACTTTGCAAGTGAATCAGTGGAGGCAAAGATGCGTCTCATTTACTTGACAATTTATGCACCACATTGCAGAAATCACAATGTAAGTATATCTGAAAGGATAGTCTTACACTGTTGTACCGTTGAATTACAAATAATGCTCATCTGTTATGTTCGGGTGACCCTATAGCTTCCAATAGTACAACTGTATTCGTCTTTGCTTAGGAAAAATGACTAAATTGTGGGTGTGAAGTGCCCATGAAGGGGTCTTTGTAACTTCTAAGAAGAAATTTTACTTTATTTGTGTGTAATGGTTAAAATTTCATCAACATCAAAAATATATGATTGGTCTGCTTTCTGGCATCCTTCTAGCCTGGAATCTAAAGTCACTAATGACTAGCCTATGCCGGGGGATGCATTCTTCATGCTGTCTGGTGAGAATGTAATTGATCTGGCTAGCATAGGCACCTGATTGGTAGTTTATCAGGTGGCTGGATGGCTTCTTGAAGTTGGGTCAACATTTGGCAGACTCTCTTCCTCCCATTCAGTAGTCTTTCATAATGGCATTTCCAAGCCTCTTTCTTTACAGAATCATTAAATGCAAATGCACCATTATCCATGTGGACACATTTCTCTCCTATGACATCACGATTTTCTCTCACACGTCTTGCAATCCAAAACACTTCAGTTCTTTGGTCCTCACATCACTGAACATAGGCAAACTTTTCTGCTTCTCTCTTGGCTAGATATACCTGTCTCCTAACTTCCCTTCTGACTATCTGATACAGTTCCCTGCTACCCCCACTCTTCCAGACCTGTTTCTTTGCTCTAATGGCCTTGTCTACCACACTGTTCCACCACTATGTTACCCTAGGTCTGGACGGGACTTTGCACCAGCCACAGATTTGGTCTGTGGCACTCAGCAAGCTATGCCGCAGGAATTCCCAGTTGCCCTCTATGTCGCAAGTCTGTAGTTCCTCCTCCCTCTCATCAAATTTCTCAATTAAGATGTCCCTAAATCTCTGACTATATGAAGGGTCTTTAAACTTCCAAATCCTTCTTTTCCAGATTGGTCTGCTTCTTGACATCCTTCTGGCCTCGAGTTTAAAATCACTAATGACTAGTCTATGCTGGTGGGGTACATTCTTCACCAGGGAGTATTTTTGTATTTACGAGCAACCATACATCCCACTGTCTGGTGAGAATGTAATCCATCTTGCTAGCACAGTCACCCAACTGGCAGGTTATCAGGTAGCTGGCTGGCTTCCTGAAGTTGGTGTTGTACATCAATAGGTTATTGCATAATAGAACTCCAGTAGCCTTGTTCCCTCTTCGTTTCAGGAACCAATTCCATGGCCCCCATGTACACCATGGAAGATACCAGGCTGCTGTCCGATATACCCGTTGAAATTCCCAGCCACAAAGATGAGATTGTTGTCACTTGTCTTTGAGGTAGCCTACAGAAGAATATCATAAAAGTGGTCCTTATGTTCATTTGGTAGGCCTGTTTGTGGGGCATAGGCAGAGATAATTGTCGCTATACTATTCTGCAAGAGTAACCTGAGCTTAAGTACTCTATCACACAATCTGACTACCTCTATGACCTTATCTACCTATTTCTCTGCAAGAAGTATTTCCATACCACCTACCCCGTTCCTGTTATCTTCCGAGAAGATTTTATACCTATGTGTCTTGCTTGTGGGGAACCCAGCTGAAGCTCTGCTCCACCTTATCTCTTGAATGCAACTTACATCAACATGCTTCCATTCAAGCATCTCAACAATCTTGCTAGACCTACCTTTCAATTTGCCTACATTGACAGTGCTAACTCTGAAAGGGACATGTGCAGTAACATGGGAAGAAGATATGGTATTCAGCACCTAAAAAGAAGGTTTCAATGATTGTTTGGTAACAGACATGTCACATCAGTTGTTCTCACTTTAACCTACATTCAAACATGTTAAAATCGTTGCCCCTATCGGAGGTGAGTGTAATATAAACATTGTAAATGTAAGTGTTATGAGCATTGTAAATATAACTGTTATTGCTGCAAGCATAAATAGGTCAATGTCTAAATTAAGTAAATGAGCCGCTATTGGTTTGTCCATTATATATAGAGTGAAAAAGTTGTTAATTTATTAAATAACACATCTCTTTTTGGTGCATGCAGTAGTGTGATAATTGGTGGTGGAGGGAGCCATGCAAGTCTTCTGGTACAGAAGCAAGGCAGAGCTATATAGGGATTTCTGGTATAAGAGATTTCCAGTATAGGAGGTGGGGGAGGGGGCAGGTATAGGTTGTGGGGCCTGGAATTGACCATGTTCAAATCGTGCTTTTTACGTGCCACCAACATGGGAGTCAGTCAGGGGGCACTGACCACATCTACGATATTGGATTTACTTGACTCAACAGGTCTTCTCAAGCATATCATATCACCTGACGCATCTTAGCTGGGCTGGACATGCATGGCTGCGATCTCACTTTAGTTGTCGAGTCTTCTCAATCACAGCATATCTCCAAAGGTCTCGGTCTCCTGTCATTGCCTCTGTGACACCCAATGTTTGAAGGTCATGCTTCACCTCATCCTATGTCTTCCTGGATCTACCTCTTCCACAGTTAGGGAGTGGCACTTCCTCACACAGCTGTCGTCATCCATTTATAACACATGACCATACCAGTGCAGTCGTCTCTCTTACACTCTGTTGTGTAAGCACACTGACATTACACATCCAGCGAATCATACTAGCTTCATTTCTTTCAAGCCTATGCATGTCCTCAGCAGTTATGGCCCATGTTTCACTGCTACACACAAAAACTACTTATTCTATTAATCTTCCTGTGATTCCACTGCATCCCTTATGTGTTCATAGCTTACATATGGAATTTCTGTGTGCAGGACAACTCAACTTGACTCAACACCAGGAAAAGTGATTAATAAATAATTTATTCATTTTATAACATTATCAGGTATTTATAAAAGACTAATTTAATACATGACATAAATTTTAAAATTCAAATAAAAGTAATTGAGAAACTATACAGTTTTAATACAAGGCTAAAATTTAAATGAGAAATTTACTGAAAGTTGTATGCAATTCCCTTCAAATATTGTAGGAGATCATTCTGAAAAAGATGAAACAATATGCAGAATTCTATCATCTGCCTTCATATACTTCTTCAGTTTAGGGGGAAGGGGATGACCTCCAATCAGTTGCTCAAAAATTGCATCTCAGTTTCTTTGCACCTTATGTAGCCCATTTATGAATCTCCATATTGTGGGGTGCTCCATTCCCAGCTCTGTTTGGAGTCTTTTCTTTGCTGCTTCAGCATGGTTATTTGTCCAGTCTTCCCCGAGCAACATCCTCTTGTAAAAGATTAATCTTTTTATAAATTTCTGATAATATTTCGAATTTTAAAAGTTCTGCTTTTTTTTTTTTAATTCAAGCCATGTATTAATCTATAATCTTTTTATAAATTTCTGATAATGTTATAAAACAAATAAATTATTTATTAATCAATTTTCATGGTGTTGAGTTGTCCCAATTTGGGAATTTCTACTTACACCTTTTTTTACCTACTGGGCAGAGCCATTTCCCTGATGGGATTAGTAATTTGTCTGCTTCCCTGCTTACTAGTACTTTGGTCTTTGCTAAATTAACTATAAGGCCCTTAAATTCCCATCCTTGCTTCCACACCTAAACTTTCTTCTCTAATTCTAGTAGAGATTCAGTTATAAAAACAAGGTCATCAGCATAAAGGAGCACCCAAAGGTGCTTAAATTCCTTTGTCATGGCCTGGAGGAATATAATGAACAAGAGGGAGCTAAGAACTGATCCTTGGTGAACACCTACCTGCACACTAAATTCATTGCTATACTCACTGTTGACTTTTACCTTACAGCATTCCTATACAAGGCTTGGATAGCTCTCACCAACCACTCATCTAGCTTCCACATTGATTAACAGATGAGAGAACGAAGGACCCTGACAAAGGCCTTCTCCATGTCAACAAATGCCAGTTACAGCAGTTTATTTTTTGCTAAATGCTTCTCCTGCAGTTGCCTTTCTGGGAAGATAGGATCTGTAGTGCTTCACCTTGATACTAAACAAAACTGTATCTCATCTGGGTTAACTCTCTTCCTAATTAGTTGAGCTCTGACCCTTTCTGAAACGTTCATAACCATGACGCTTTCTATTCTAAAAATATTTTAGTCAAAGATTAGGAGCTACAAATTAAACAATGGTTAGTAACTTTCTCTCATACTTTTTAACAGAAAACCAATTAATCATCATGATGCTAATGACAAAATGAAGAAAAGTAAGCAAACAATATAACAAATTATTTATGTATCACAGTTTATTTGAAATAATGGCCAAAATATACAATGTTCCTTAATAAAAATGAGATTAAAAACATTTAGTGAGATATATATATACATAAAAACACATACATATATACATACATACATACACATATATATATATATATATATACAAACATATACATATATATATATGCACATATGTGTGTGCATGTGTACATTGAGTCAATGTTGCTGAGGACAGCAGTTGTATGGTGAGCTCACATAACCAAGGGAAGCCTAAACTGAGGTACAAAGACACTCTGAAAAGAAACTGCAAATGGAGCGGCATTAGTCCACATGAACTTGAAGCCTCTGCTACAGACAGTCAAGTGTGGAGGTCTCTCAACTCATGAGCAGCAGATACCTTTGAAAATGACCAACGAACACCATCTAAATTCTGCAAAAGAAAGACGCCACAGGGAAGCATCTGCCTCAATCCAATCAACTGACTATTGCTGTAACATCTGCAGGTGCTTGTTTGGTTCCAGGTTTGGACTGCGGAGTCACATGTGCTCTCATTGCTGCAAATACAGACTTTGTCATCATTGGACCCTGAATGACACCAACACACACATGTATATATACATATATAATGTAACCACACACATGCTATTGGTGATTTCTTTTCCTTCTTTAGACTTTTCCCTTTCTCACAAAGAGTTATGCTCGAAACATCAAACTCTCTCTTTTCAACAACCATCAACCTTGTGCACGTCCGCTTGTTTTCAATTAATTTTATGATTCATTTCTTTTGAATTGACTATATATATATATATATATATATATATATATATATACACACACACACATATACATACATACATACACACACACACATATATATGTATATACATATATGTATACATCTATATACACATACATACATATATATATATACATACACATATATATATATATACACATACAAATATATATATACATAAATACATATATATATATATATAC
>NC_068985.1:32654678-32655599 GCF_001194135.2 Octopus bimaculoides
ATACATATACATATATATACATATATAAATAGACACACACACACACACACACATATGTACATAAACACATATATATGTGTATATACATATATGTGTCTTGCTATTTCTACCCTTTAGGATTACCCACCAATCATGTCTTTTTGGCCCTGAGGCTATACTTTGCTCATCTCTTATTTATTTCATCTTAAATTACATTTATTCACTTTTGTATGTCCACCTCTGTATTGCTTGTTATCCATGTATTGTTTTCTCTTGGCCCTCTATTGTCTGCAACTTTTGCGGGCACAGTATGGGAAGCCCCTCAGTCTTATAATTAATGTTGCAAAACTGAGTAATACCACCTGTTTGATAACTAATGAACAATAAGGGACCTTCTTTGTCTGTCTTCCGTCCATTTGTGCACTAAATATACATTATATATTTATACTTGACATTTGTGTATTTACAATACATTTTTTCATTTATATATATATATATATAAATAAAACATACAAACAAGCATACAAAGGATTTTCGTCCAATGAAGTAATGTAATACGTATGTACTATAAGTGCTCAGTTTGGTTTACCACTAAAACTCCAACTTGAACTGCAACTGAAAACAAGTGAAGCTCACTAACAAATCTGGCCAGAAATGGTTCATCATGGAGCAGGTATAAATATATTAGAAACAGAAAAGACAGAACATGTATCACTTTAGAAGCTATAATTTATTATTATTATTATTATTACTACTACAACTGAATTATAAATTAAGGTTTCTAAAGTGATACCGCATGCTTTGCTTGTCTGTTCTGTTTCTAAGATACACACACACACACACATATATACACATAAATAATAGTCATTACATATCTTTCTTTATTGTAGTAAATTTGACTTACAGCTGTTTCCAGTAGTTATAGGTTCATTGTTGATAGGA
>NC_068985.1:32655609-32657736 GCF_001194135.2 Octopus bimaculoides
TATATATATATATATATATATATATATATATATATCTATATATATATATATATACACACACACACACACACACACACATATATACACATAAATAATAGTCATTACATATCTTTCTTTATTGTAGTAAATTTGACTTACAGCTGTTTCCAGTAGTTATAGGTTCATTGTTGATAGGATTAGTCAACCGATCAAGTGACTGATTGAATAAACCTACCAATAACGAACCAATAATGACTACTGGAAATTACAATAAAGAAAAATATGTGATGACCATTATGTATGCCTAGTCTTGTATACATGCATACATATATACACACATGTATACAAACACATATACATACGCACACACGTGTATATACATACATATACATACATACATGTATATGTACACATATATACTCATATGAATAAAATACAGATTTTTTAAACAAGTTTTGTAAATAAAAGAATTTGAAAAAAACTGATAAGAATTAACCAAACAAAATAAAATAACCCTCATTAAATTTATAGTATATTTCTGTATAAGCTGTTTATAAAAAAGAAACACATCACAGTCTATAAATAGACCTGTGATATACACCCTTATGTACTGTAATGCTAATGAGCACATTATTTCACCCATAAATGTAAGAGCTGCAATGCTTTTTCAACACTTATATATTTCTTAGACAAATTATTTTGAAGACATTCCTATGAAATTTTTACATGCTAAGATTACTTGAAAGACAAATCAAAGATTTATTTTTTAAGCATTAATGATATACATGTCATCTTTTGATAAAACTTGGTTCTTAGAAATATATGTAATTGTTTTATACTTAAGTGAATAGTTAATTTTTATTAGAATTTTAAATTTACTTGTTTTTGCTGATATCTCATAAGTACATGTCTGACTAAGGTTGAAGGCTTGCTAGCAAATATTTTTTTATAAAGCTTTATGGAATGGTAGCTATAATGTTTTATATATATACATACATACACGTACGCACACACACGTGTATATACATACTCACACACATGTGTACATATACATACAAACACATACATATATTTGTCTATACATATGTAAACATACATGCATACATACAATACACGCACATACACACGTATATATATCCATGCATGCATCATTATGTTCATATACACATCTCTATACGCACATGCACATACATATGCGGATAGATGTATATACAAATAAAAACATGCAAAATCATAAACGGTAAAACATTTGCCGCAAAACTTGAAGTTATGAGTTATATATGCATGTACACAAATACACCATCGTGTCTATATGAAGGAAGGAGACAAGTACAACAGGTAGAGTTTTACACTCATATATATACAATCATTCGTACACATCTATATATGCACGCACATACACATTTGATATATACTACACGCATATATAGTTACACAATTATAAAGGGTGAAAAATAATATACAGAAAAATATATAAAGCAATAAAATATGTATAAGAAATATATAAGAAATGTTAAGACATATGAAAGGCTTGTACGTGAACATAATATAAAAAGCAGGTTCTATCTGTGATCTGGGGGGGGGGGGTCCAGAAACCTAACAAATGTTTTGCCATATGTGGACATGACCCAAAAAGTTCAGTTCTTGAATTTAGACATGAAGCAGGGTCTAAAGAACTTTTCCAGATGAGCCATCTTTCCATATCGCAAAGACCACACTTTCCACTGCCGTGGAAACAACAAAATGATGCTGGCTGTTCCTGCAGAGTTAAAAATTTGTGCCCGCTAAATGGAGCTTGTATGACCGAGGCCATCATTTATGAAGCCACCATAGACTCTACAACCACTAAGGACATATTTTTGTCAAAGAAATATGTAAGTCTCACAGAGGGAAATTTTAAAGCCAGGTTCAACAATCACACCTTAAGCTTCAGACACGGGGATGAAAGGAAAACAACCAAATTATCCAGTTATATATGGTCCTTAAAAGAAAAAGGTGTAAGCCTTACACCAATGGCAGTGGAAAGTGCAGTCTTTGCGATATGAAAAGATGGCTCATCTGGAAAAGTTCTTTAGATCCTGCTACATGTCTAAATTCAAGAACTGAACTTTTTGGGTCATGTCCACAAATGGCAAAACATTTGTTAAG
>NC_068985.1:32657954-32660586 GCF_001194135.2 Octopus bimaculoides
AAGTTTTGCAGTGAATGTGAATGTTTTACGGTTTATGTTTTTGAGTAGGTGTTTTTATTTGTATATACATCTATCCGTGTATGTGCATGTGCATATAGAGATGTATATATGAACATAATGATGCATGCATAGATATATATACGTGTGTATGTGCGTGTATTGTATGTATGTTTACATATGTATAGACATATGTGTTTTTTATGTATATGTACATGCGTGTAAGCATGTGTATATATATATATATATATATACACACACACGTGTGTGCGCATATATATATATATATATATATATACACACACATACGTATATGTGTACATATACAGATTCTATGAACAAAGTTTTACTTTCCCTATGCCTATTGGAGTAATTTTCCTTTATTCAACGGTTTTTCATAGCGTTTTAGTTTGTCTTAATAACTGATAAGATGCCGGAGCAGACTGCAGCCCCAGCGTCTGAAACTCTGAGTTTTATTAAGACAACCAACTAATTGTGACATATTATACTTATAGATAAATTCCTCTATTTATATAATATCGAGGTCTCATTCATTCTTTTCTTGTCATATTATCGTTATTAATATATATATATATATATATATATATATATATATATATAATAAAGTTTATATATATATATATATATATATTTATTACACAGTTAATTTTGTATTTAAATAGAACATTAAAAAAAGAAAGGGAATGCTTTCAGAAATGTAGAAACCAATATCCAGATTTCAAAATAATGGAGTTTAACAAATATAATACAGATGCACACACGTGTGTGTACATATATAATAAGCAGCACTTGTATAAAACCCTTGAAGCTTATAGTGCCTCAAGGAAACATGTATTAGATCAGAACTAAAGACAATCATATTCTTAAAAACTGCCATATGTAAAATATGTATAAAAAAAAAAAAAAGAATCGTTTTACATTATATTTTACGATTTTCTAGAAAGTGCAAAGTAATGACTCTCTATTATGAAATAAATGTAACAGAAAAAGAACAAATGCATAGCTTAAAATTAATTTACCTTCAAATCTATCCTACACCTTTGCAAAACATGAAAATCCTAAACTATATGAATAGGATTATTAAAAAAATAAAGTATACAATAATATCAACAAACCTTTGCATTCTGAGAGATTAATTCAATTAAAAGAATATAAATAAACTTTAAGTAGAGTTTTTATAAGTATAATGGTAAAATTTCAATGTTTGCAACATTCAAGTATCTGATAATGGTCATTTATGTACATAAAATATATGAATTTTGTATAAAAGTTTTCTTTAGATATTGGAGTTCTTCATGTGTGCATGAATGTGCAGTTAAGTAATTTAAAACAAGTATAAGCCTAGCTGTCAGGACCAATGTCTCATACAGCAGAGAACAATGTGTCAATTTAAGATTGTTCTGTTAGTAAAAAAAAAAAAAAATACTTTGGATAGAAACAAACATATTTCAAAGTGTGATATGAAATTGAAAACATGAATGATAAAAAGGCATACATAATAGTACAAACAAAAGTATTTATAGCGTGTGTGTGTGTGTGTGTGTGTGTCTGAGTGCATGTGCACCTTTACGTAACAAACTGATGTATTAAGACTTAAAGTCAGCACTCCTAGAGGAGGTATTACTTGGCAGGCTTCATTTCAGTGTCAGTATAATTTGGAAAAAACTGCAGAATTCATGACAATGCAATAAGGAGTTAAAAATGAAAAGTGAGGTGATGAAAGGAAAGTAAAATTTAGGAAAAAAAAATGTAATAAGGTGAGAAAACGCCAAAAGTTTTAATTTTGAATTAATACCTTACCTTTTTTCTCCGAAATTGTGAAAGATTATTTTTGTTAGTACAAAATTAGTAGTAACTTTTAAGGCTTTTTGACTAATACAGTTCACAACACTTTTCCTTAACCACCAAGTTACATTAAATTCTCAAATTTTTTTTTATCAAAATATAATTAATGTCATCAATTGCCATAACAGAATTAGTAAAAAGTAAGGTAAAAATATATATAGGTTAACACTCATCTGCTGCTGGTTGTATGATTTATTAAAGGCTATTGTAAGAACTGGTGAGATAGATACACAAGTGTACAATAGATATAACAAACTCTAAAAAAATGCAATGTAATAAATAAAGTTAATTTAATCTTTTTCAAAAACTTAATATCAGTAATAGTTAAGTTCTGACATGTTAACTTTTATCATCTCTTTAGCCTGAATGTCCATTCAACAGAAGTTTTCTAGTAAGAAATTTAAATAATTTTCTTCACTTAAACATAAATAATTTTAGCTTAAATTGAGATATATTATTCTTTCTCTCTCTCTCTCTCTCTCTCTCTCTCTCACTCACTCACTCACTCATTCATTCACACACAAATATAGTTTTACATTATTTTCCTTTACTCTAGATAGGCACAGGAGTGGCTGTGTGGTAAGTAGCTTGTTTCCCAACCACATGGTTCTGGGTTCAGTCCCACTGCGTGGCACCTTGGGCAAGTGTCTCCTACTACAGCCTCGAGCCGACCAAAGCCCTGTGAGTGGATTTGGAAGACGGAAACTGAAAGAAGCCTGTCATGTGTATATATATATATATATATATGTGTGTGTGTGTGTGTGTGTGT
>NC_068985.1:32661439-32662914 GCF_001194135.2 Octopus bimaculoides
TAATTATAATAAAATTGTTTGGAAACAGAAATAGGAATCCAAATGAAAAGCCACAAATAATTTATTTGTATACTTCACAATGTATTTGAAATTTAATTCAACTAAAACAGGAAAGAGAATAGATTTAGAGTACTTGTTAACTCTTGTAAAACTGAAATGAAACTCAAACAAGTTTTAAAAAGGTGGTAATAGTTTCAGGAAAAAGAAAAATGTTAGTTTTTACACAGTATGAGAACAAAAAATCTGGTGAATGGATTAGTGGTGAATTGGATTTAAAAAAAAAAAAAAAAAAAAAATGTTGAAAATTGTCAGTATGAAAAAAAATATATATATATACCAAATTACTCAATATATAAAAAAAATTAATTTTAATATATATAATTCTGTGCAGTTGTTGACTTATCTAAAGAAACCATTACATCATCAACATTAGTTTGCAGTTTCTTATATTCATTAGCATTTGGCCGCCGACCACGTTTCTGGTTTCGCCCTTCTATGATGAACGCAATGATCTAGAAAAAGATAATAATTTTGTTGGTAATAGCTACAAGTATAATAATAATGGTTTCAAATTTTGCCAAAAGGGTAGCAGTTTTGGGGAAAGGGATGAGTCGATTACATTGACCCCAGTGTTTAACTCGTACTTATTTTATCAACCCCAAAAAGATGAAAGGCAAAGTTGGCCTCAGCGGAATTTGAACTCAAAATGTAGCGACGGGTGAAATACTGCTAAGCATTTCATCTGGCATGCAAACAGTTCTGCCATCTATAATGATAATATTAACGGTTTCAAATTTTGGCACAAAGTCAGGAATTATTTTATCGGCACCAAAAGGATGAAAGGCAAAGTTGACCAAAATGGAATTTAAACTCATATTGTAAAGACAGACGAAATGTCGCTAAGCATTTTTCCTGGCATGCTAACGATTCTGCCAGCTCACTACCTTAATAATAATAACAAAAAAGAGATTATGAGTGCTCACAATTTTTTTTTTTAATTTCTTTTAGCAATAAACATCTCCTTTTACAGAAGAGACCATTTAATCATAAGCAAAACATAAGACAAAAGGTATGGGTTGGATGGTTTGAGAGGAGCTGGCAAGCCTGATGATTGCACCGAGCTTCACTGTCTGCTTTGACATAGTTTTTACAGCTGGATGTGCTTCCAAGACAATGATATATCATCATCATCATTTTAACATTCAATTTTCCAGTGCTTACATAAACTGGATGGAGTTTGAGGTTATTGATCCCTTCCTGTCACCAGCCCTCACCAGTTTTCAAACAAAGTAATATTTCTCCTTGGCTAGACATGTTCTTACAGTAAATTGGAAATATATGAGATTGCCTGCATGACAGTGACACTCATTTACAATTATCACACAATGTCAAGACAAGGAGACACAAACACATATGCATACACATTTTGTCTGTCTGTATGTATGCATGTATATATATATATATATATATATATA
>NC_068985.1:32663014-32675564 GCF_001194135.2 Octopus bimaculoides
AAAAATGAAAATAATACTGACATCTCATTTTAACAAATATATTTACCAAAATTACATAATGATATCTTGGAATACTAAAGAGTAAATTTATTCAATAAAATTGCCATTGGCTTCAACCACGACCTCCAGACGACTTTGGAATCTCCTGCAACTCTTCTGGATGATCTCCTTGTTTAAGTTAGTGAATGCTGCTATAATCTTTGCCTTCAGTTCATCTTTGGTGCTACAAAGAGTTTTGTTGGTCTCTTGCTCAACTGCACCCCACATATAATAATCAAGGGGTTTGCAGTCTGGGGAGTTAGATGGCCAGTTGTTAAGGGTGATGTGGTCCTAGAAATTGTCTGACAACCATGACTGGGTTCTCCTGCATGTGTGGCATGGTGCAGAGTCCTGTTGCCAGACACAGGGTCTTCCAGCAGCCACCCTCTTGACCCAGGGTAGCACTACCTCCTCCAGATACTTGATGTAGGCCTCCATGTTGAATCTGAGACTGTGTGGGAAGATGAATGGAAGCATAATGTTGCCATCACTAGTGATCACTCCAATCACTGTAATGTTGACTGGATGTTTGATTTTTATCACTCTCGGAACATGTTTTTGGGACATGGCAAGCCAACGGTTGTTCTGTGTGTTAACCATCTGATCCAGGCAGAAATATTTCTCATCTGAGAAAAACCAAAACATGTTCGGTTGGAGGGGATGCTTGAGTTTATTCAAAAGCTTTGATGCATGGTCTTTCCTCTTGTCCTTGATGGCTTGGGATAAAAATTTGTCCTTTCACATCTTGCATGAGGAATACAGAATGTCTTCATGCACCTGGCGATGGACCTGATTGACTTGGAGGGCTCGTTGTCAATCATGGCCTGGATCTCAACAACAAATTCAGGAGTTCTTTTCTTGTCAGAACAATCGGAATGCGTTTTACGAGCTGCCGTACCTTCATAATCACCATCAGACTCATTCAATACTCTCAGAATCCTCTGCACTGTCCTCAGATTGACACCCAAACACTTTGAAATGTTCAATTTGGAGCTTCTGACATGAATGCCAAGCAGCACAGCATGTTGTTTCTAAATTTCTGGCAGAGTGAATTGCATCATGATACTAATTTTCTCACATATAGTGCCCAACTGACCCTACTTTACAGTGTAGTTGACAAAATCAAAAACAAACAATGCACATGTACAAAATGAAAATGACAACGATATACCCATTGCACCCTGTATATATATGTATGTATTTGTCCCCCCACCATCACTTGACAACTGATGCTGGTGTGTTTACATCCCTGTAACTTATCAGTTCAGGCTTACAAAAAATAAGTCCTGGGGTTGATTTGTTTGACTAAAAGTGGTGCTCTAGCATGGCTGCAGTCAAATGACTGAAACAAGTAAAAGAATATGTGTGTGTGTGTACATACAATGAGCTTCCTCCAGTTTCCATCTACCAAATCCACTCACAAGGCTTCAGTTAGCTAGAGGCCATAGTAAAAGATACTTGTCCAAGACACCACACAGTAAGACTGAACAAGAAGTGATGTCTTTGTGAAGCAAACTTAAGCACACAGACTGGTAAACAACGCAGTCAAAAGTAAAAGTTGCAATGTACAGCCAAATGGGTATCAAATTATGCATAACCTGTTTACTGGATAAGTGTATTAACCTTTTCATTATAAAAAATTATTTTTAAACTTTTTTTTACCAATTTGTTTCTTTACACATTTTGAAAAAAATTGTGAAAACAATTATTTTCACAGTTATATGTCCTGTTTTTTAATAACTTATTTAATCTTTTAGCATTTAGACTGGCCATATCTGATCCAAATATTCTACTTGCTTTTATATATAAACTGGCCAGATCCTGCCTCTCATACTTACCATGCAATGTTATTGTAAAAAATAAATAATCACATCTTTAAAATTACAAAGTTATGAGGCAATGCATCATTAATTCAAAACATTGTGGATAAATAAGTATTACATTTGACAGAATAATTCAAATACTAATGGGCTAAAGGAGATGGATAAAAGCTTCCCAATCAATAATGATGGCTGACTTCCACCTGTTTTACTTTTTGGAGGGGGCAGTGTTCTTTGCCTGTACAACTGCAGGTTGTGGGGGTGGGGAGGCATTGAAGTTATGGTCTTTAATTGCATGAGGCATATGAAGTGAATTGTCTAGAAGGATGGTTTCGATAAATGGCTCAGCTGTCAGAAATGAAACAATTGCAGCCAAAAGATAGCTGAGCTTCAGCCAATTAGCTAACTCAAAAGGGCTGTAAAGTATGTTACATTAAGTAGGCAGTCTTCACTCAACGGATCTAATGGATGAAGAGACTATGATGATTGGTTAATGGTTAACTTCAGAGGTAAGGAACAGGTCAAGGATATAGACAGGAGTGGATACTAATGGGTCAGACAGTTGATGGTGGCAAAGGGTTTGCTCTCTGCACCAACAATACTGTTGTTTAGCCTTGACAGAACAGATCTATAATCAAAGGCATTTCAGCCATGATCATCACATCATTTCCTTAGGTATTACATATCTTTGACAACATTATCCAATGTGTTCACCTTTTTTTAAGAATGCAGGTTGTGATTTGAATGCTGTTCTTGCCTGTGGAAGGATTACACAGAGACCCCTTTATTTGCTACAGGCTTTAGTGTGCAAGGATTGTGACAGCCAAGAGCTGTGTAGATTGAAGTCACCAAGAATGGTGGCAACAAAGAGAAGGAAACAACTGAACCACGGAATGTACTCAAAAAAAGATTAATATATCATCATTAAGTGGAAATGAATTTGCTTCCAGTTATTAATAAATTTATTCATAAGCAACAAAAATAAATGTTTTACCTTTTGTTTGTTGTGGAAAACAATATATCCAGCAATACAAAGAACAATAGCTGTTAAGAAATAGCCCATGAAATGTGCAGATGAGGGTGCTTCATTGTAAGCTGTGCTCACTGGAGTTTTCTTTGGAACAGTATCTGAATAGGAATATTTTACAGAATTCATCGTTATTTTCAAAACTGTGTTTCAATAGAAAAATGGTAACAAAATAGTTAAGTATATTTTTAATTAACTACGTTTTACAATTTACATGAAATAGTAGGAATTACAAATAATCAATTAACTTTAGTTTGTAGGTAGGCAAAAACTGAAAAAAAAAAAAAAAAAAGAAATCTCCATTTCATGAATTTTGTAAGCCTTACCTGAAAAAACTAAGAATCCAACAAAATTTTTTTAACTGAATTATCATAGTGGTATGAGAGAATCTTTTAAACTATTGCTTAATCATCAATATATTGATGTTGATGGAAAATATTTTCAAGAATCAGACCCAATTATTTCATTTGAAATATTTTATAATACATTCAGAATTTATCATCATCATTATCCTCATTATCACCATCATTTAACATCTGTTTTCCATGCTGGTATGAGTTGGATGGTTTGACTGAAAACTGTTAAGCTGGGGAGCTGCACAAGGTTTCACTCTGATTTGGCATGGTTTCTACAGCTGAATGCCCTTCCTAATGTCAACCACTCCAAGAGTGTAGTGGGTGGTTTTTACATGGCACCTGCATGGGTGCCAGTAACAAAACACTGGCATCGGTCACGATTACAATCTCACTTGGCTTCACAGGTCTTCTCTAGTACGGTATATTACCAAAGTTCTTGTTCATTTGTCACTGCCTCTGCGAGGCCCAAAGTTCAAAGGGTGCTTTTTATGCACCACCAGCAACAACTATGATTTCACTTGGCTTGATAGGTCTTCTCAAGCACAGCATATCACCCAACATTTGAAGGGTACTTTATACATGCCACTGGCATGAGTGCCAGTTACACAATGCTAGTATCAGCCATGACTGTGATGGGTCTTCTCAAGCACAGCATAACACCAAAGGTCTTGGTCACTTGTCATTGCCTCCATGAGGACCAACATTCAATGATCATGCTTCATCACTTCGTCCCATGTCTTCTTGGGGTCTATCTCTACCGCAGGATCCCTCCATCATTAGATATCAGTACTTCTTCACACAGCTGTCCTCATCCATACGCATTACATGACCATACCAGTGCAGTCATGTCTCTTGCACATCACATCTGATGCCGCTTATGCGCAACTTTTCTCTCAGGATGCTTGCACTCTATTGTGCATGCACACTGATATTACACATCCAGCGAAGTATACTAGCTTCATTTCTTTCAAGCCTTCACATGTCCTTGGCTGTTACAGCCTGTGTTTCATTGCTGTGTAGCATGGCTGTTCACACATAAACATCATACAATCTGACTTTCATTCTGAGGGAGAGGCCCTTTTGTTACCAACAGAGGTAGGAGCTCTCTGAACTTTGCCTAGCCTATTCTTATTTTAGTAGCTACACTCTCAAAGCATCCACCTCTACTACTGACTTGGTCACCTAGGTAACAGAAGCTGTCAACTACTTCTAGTTTTCCCTGCTGGCATTTGATGGAGTCTATTTTCTGTACATTTTTGGTGTTTATTGTATTTGTGCATCTTCCACACACAAAAGCTATTTTCTCTGTTAACAATCCTCTGATATTGATGCACTTTTTATGTGTCCGTATCTTACAGTAGACACATCTTATAGAATTACTACCTATGCCTACAAATAGAGCAGGGCCATCTGCCTGAAGGGATTTGCAATTTGTTTGCTCTCTTACTAACTAAGACTTTGGTATTTGCTAAATTAACTTTAAGGCCCTTTGATTCTAGACCTTGCTTCCATACCTGAAATTTCTTCTCTAGTCCTGGTAGTGATTCAGCTATAAGAACAAAGTCATCAGTATAGAGGAGCTCCCAGAGGCAGCCTGTCTTAATTCCTGTTATAACTGGAGAACTATGATGAACAAGACGGGGCTGAGGACTGATCCTTGGTGAACCCCTACTTGTACCCTGAATTCCTTGCTATACTTGTTGCTAACCTTCACCTTACTGACAGTGTCTCTGTCCATGGCTTGTACAGCTCTCACCAACCACTCATCTATTCCTAGCTTCCACATCGACCACTAGATAAGGGAGTGGGGGACCCTGTCAAAGGCCTTCTCCATATTGACAAAAGACAGGTACAGGGGTTTATTTTTGGCTAGATATTTCTCCTGCAGCTGCCTAATCAGGAATATAGCTTCAGTTGTGCTCCTGCCTGGCACAAATCTAAACTGCACCTCATCTACACAAACTCTTTTTCTAATTAATTGAGCTATGGCCCTTTCTGTGACTTTCATCATCTGGTCCAGCAGTTTGATGCCTCTGTAATTATCCCTGTTTAAGGCATCACCTTTGCCTTTCTAGCAGTTGACTATGATGCTGCTATACTAATCATCGCATATGACTACCTTGTGGACAACCTGATTAACTATATGAGCGACTAGGCCTACTCCACCAGAGATTTTAAGCATCTCATTAGAGATTCCTGATGGGCTAAGGACTTTCCTGGTCTTCATGTCCTTAATTGCTTTGTATAAGCACCTGTTGATTCAAATAGCTTGTCCCTCATTTGGGTCAACATTTGGCAGACTCTCCTTCTCCCATTCATTCTCCATGTTTAGCAGCCTTTCATAATGGCATTTCCAAGCCTCTTTCTTTGCAGAATCATTAAATCAAGTGAAGTATCATCAATGTGGACACATTTCTCTCCTATGACATCACACTATCTGAAATGCTTCAAGTCTCTAGTCCTCACATTGCAGAACATAGGCAAACTTCTTTTCTTCTTCTTCCCTGGATAAATATACCGGTCTTCTAGCTTCCCTTCTGGTTATCTGATACAGTTCCCTGTTACTCCTCACACTTCTAGGCCTGTTTCTTTGCTCTAATGGCTTGTCTGTAGCATCGTTCTGCCACCACATCACCCTAGGTCTGAATGGAACTTTGCACCAGCTGCAGATTTGGTCTGTGGCACTCGGCAAGCTGTCCTGCAAGAATTCCCAGTTGTCCTCTATGCTACAAGTCTGTAGTTCCTCCTTTTTCTCATCAAATTTCTTGATTAGGGTGTCCCTAAATCTCTGACCATATAAAGGGTCCTTAAGCTTCCAAATCCTTCTTTTCCAGATTGGTCCGCTTCTTGGTATCCTTCCAGGCTGGGAGTCTAAAGTTACTAATGACTAGTATATGCTGGTGGAGTACATTCTTCACCAGGTAAGGTCTTTGTATTTATGAGCAACCACATATCCCACTGTCAGGTGAGAATGTAATTGATCTGGCTAGAGTGGTCACCCAATTGGTAGGTTATCAGGTGACTGGTTGGCTTCCTGAAGCTGGTGTTGCTGATCAATAAGTTATTCACATCACAGAACTCCAGCAGCCTTGTCCCTTCTTTGTTTTAGGAACCAATTCTACAGCCCCCATGTACACTATGGAAGATACTGGGCTGCTGTCCAACAATGCGCATTGAAATCTCCAACCATGAAGAAAGATGAGATCATTGTCGTTCATCTTTGAGGTAGCCTGCAGAAGAATATCATAAAAGCAGTCCTTTTGTTCATTTGGTAGACCTGCTTGCGGGGTATAGGCAGAGATAATTGTCACTGTATTATTCTTCAAAACTAGCCTGAGCTAGTATAACATACTCTGACTACTTCTATGACATTATCTTCCCATTTCTCTACAAGAAGTATGCCCACACCACCTACTCCAGCACTGTTACCTTTCCAGAAGATTTTATACTTGTATGTCATATCAGTGAGGAACCTGGCTGAAGCTCTCCTCCACCTTACCTCTTGAATGCAACACGCATCAACATGCCTCCTTTCAAGCGGCTCAACAATCACACCAGACTTACCTTTCAATATGCCTACATTTACAATGCTAACTCTGAAAACTGGGAAAGGGGCGTGGGAGGGAACATGCGAAGAAGGTATTCAGTACTTGAAAAGAATGTTCCATTAAGCATTTGATAAGACATATCACATCAGTTGTTCTTGTTTTAATCTACCATCATTCAATCATATTAAAATTACTGCTCCTATTGGGAGTGAGCATAATATAAGCATTGCAAATATCAGCATTATTGCTGCTAACTTAAATGGGTCAACGTTTAAATTAAGTAGATAAACAGCTCTATGTTAATCCATTGTATGTAGAGAGAAAGGAGTAAGTGGTTTGTTAATTTACTAAGTAATGCATCTCCTTTTGGTGCATGCAGTAATGTGGATGAGATTGCTGGTGGTGCACAGATAAGTAAAACAGCCAGCTTCATTGCATATAAGAGAGAGACTTGAAAGACTTGATCACCAGAGAAATCATGGCAAATATGAAAATACATGGATTATGAAACGGGGAGAGAATATTGTAAAAATTAAAGTAAGTGAGCATCAAGAATTACGAATTTTGAAAGTTGGTTTAAATCAGATTATGGCATGTTAGTATTATGAGTTAGATGAATGATGTGCAATTAAGATGAGAGAAATTTTCTTAGCTTAGCTGGACATTATGTGTGGAATGATAATAACAGCAGTAAATGAAAATAAATTGCATAGATAAATTATCATATAAGCAGGTTAAACTTTCATTGTCCAACCAAGTTATCCAGACAGTAAATAGATTCAATGACTCACATGGGTTTTGCTGTTTACAACTATTTCCATGGGTTAAGGAATTTTAATTAGCGTAATTCTTGGCTCAATACCATGCTTTTGGTCTCAAATGTATTAATTTATAACTCTTTAATTCTCTTCCATGTAGAGAATCTCTGGAACAACTTTAGGATGTCATTGCAGGCAACTTGCAAAGAATGTGTATGAACTCTTATAAATGTACCAATTTTCAGTTCAATTTTCCCACAAAAATGCATAAGTATGCATTTATATACATTGCTTGTATAGTTTTTAATCCATTCTTCTACACCCAATCTTCTCATAGTCCACCAGAGCAGTTTAATGCCTTCTCAAAGATATCAAGGACTTAATATGAATTTAGCTATTTGCAATGATGTTTTACATACAGTTGGCAAGGAATAAAATGAAAAGTCTATTATACCATGGTATAATACTCGTATAAAACAAACTGCATTTCACTGTACAAAACCTAAGATGGAATCATGTCCCAAACAGGCTCTATTATCTGTAGCACATGAACTAGCAACTTGAGATTGCTACAGATACCAAATAGTAGACCACTCCCCTTTTCCTTTAAAAGTTTACAAAGTAGATCAAAGTGTAATTAATGGGAGTTTTTCCTTCAGAAATATGTATAGTGAGTTGGTTAGTAAAGGGAGCAGTAGTTCATCATCTCAACAACTATGGTAGAAGGAACAATAAATTACTTTATACACATGATAGAGAGTCCTCTGTGATGTTCAGCAAAGGACTTAGTAATGTTGAGCAACAAGAGATGTTATATTAAACAACTCCAATATGGATTCCCCTTGTCAATAACAATCAATATTCAGGTTTCATTTTTTGTGAAAGCTTGAGGATGAAATTTTTTTCATTATATAGCATGAAAAGTTCCCATTTCTTTGTTACAATACCATAGATTTGACTCATATCTTAGTTTCAAGTATTTCATGTTGTTTCTCTTCTGCCACATTTTGCAGGGTTTCTTTCACTTTGCAGCTTTTTCCTTTATTGTAAAAACACCAGATTTCCTTGTCTCAACAAGTTTGTTTTAGCCTAAACAAAACTATTTGACAAGCATACAGCATTGTGGTCAACATATATTTCCAAAGCCTCAGAATCTTGAAAATCATCATCATCATTTAACATATGTGCTCCATGCTGGCATAGGTTGGACTATTTAACAGTATCCATTGTGTCCAAGGATTGCATCATGCTCCAATGTCTATTATGGCATGGTTTCTATGACTGGATGCACTTCCTAATGCCAACCACTTTACAGCATGGACTAAGTACTTTTTCATGCTACCTACACTACTGAGTTTGCTGTGCAGCTTGCAGAACGACAAACCTTGATGGGGTGAGGGTAGAGGGAAACTCCAAGCCAGGGTACAAGGGAATGGAACTATAAGAAGTGTAAGAGGGTGACTGTGGTTCTTGCAGAGGATCTGCATGGCTACTCACACCTAGTAGAAGGATGAACAATAGGCATTACAATGGCATCACTACAACTATCCCCAATGAGACCTACAGCTTCCCGACTCTTCTTATCCTTGATTACTTTACTACACAACTGTCAGCTTGAACAACGGTCCCCCTGTTGGGTCAGCAAGGAGTAATCCTTTTTCATCATTATCATAATCATCACTTAATATCTGTTGTCCATGCTGGCATGGGTTGGATGGTTTTGCAGGAGCTGCACTAGATACCATTGTCTGATTTAGCATGGTTTGGATGCCCTTCGAAATACCAACCACTTTACAGAGTATGCTGATTGCTTTTTATGTGGCACTAACATTGGCAGGGTCACCAAGTAACTTGCATGACAAAGACCTCTGACTGAGAGGAAGAGTAGTATTGAGGAAGGTGGCTTTGTGTCATGTGAGAGGCTAAAGTGTACTAGAGGGGCACATTGACATTACACAATCAGCAGGGCATACTAGCTTTATTTCTTTCAAACCTATGCATGCCTGTTTGCACACATGTGTCATATAGTTTACCTTTCATTCTGAGCAGAAGTAAGAGCTCTGAACTTTGCCCAAGTTATTCTTATTCTAGCAGTTACACTCTCAGAGCATCCACCCTGGCTACTGACTTGGTTCACCTAGGTAACGGAAGCTATCAACTACTTCTAGTTTTTCCCACTGGCATGTGATGGAAGCGGTGCATTTGCTACACACACAAACTATCTTCCCAGTTAACCTTCCTTTGGTATTGCTGCACCTCTTATGTGTCCATAGCTTACACTGGGTACATCTTATGGAGTTTTTACCTATACCTTTTCTACAGATTGAGCAGGGCCATCTACCTGAAAGGATTTGTGATTTGTTCGTGCTCCTACTTACTAAGACATTGGTTTTTGTTAGATTTACTCTAAGGCCCTTCGATTCTGGACCTTGCTTCCACACCTGAAACTTTTCCTCCAGTTCTGGTAGTGACTCAGCTATTAGAGCAAGGAGCTCCCTGGGGCAGCCTGTCTTGAATTCCTCTGTTATTGATTGGAGGACTATGATGAATAAGAGGGGGCTGAGGACTGATCCTACCCGGAATTCTTCACTATACTCATCGCCAACCCTCAACTTACTGATTTAATTGCTTCATCTACCAAGGTACTGTCAATTCGGATAGCTGGTCCCTCTGTTGGGTCAACATTTGGCAGACTCTTTCTCCCATTCATTCTCTTCATTTAACAACCTTTCATAGTGGCGTCTCCAAGTCTCTCTCTTTGCAGCCTTATTAAATGCAAGTGAGACATCATCCATGCAGACACATTTCTCTCCTATGACATCATGATTCTCTCTCACACACTGTCTTGCAACATGAAACACTTCAAGTATTTGGTCCTCACGTTGTAGAACACTGGCTAATTTTTTCTTATCTGCTTCCCCTCTGACTAAGTAAACCAGTCTTCTAGCTTCCCTTCTGGCGATCTAATACAGTTCCCTGCTACCACCACTCTTCCAGTCCTTCTATGCCTGCTTCTATCAAAGTCCACATCTATCAAGAGTATTTACACGTTTCTCAAAACAAACTGCTGTTATTACTTCCCTCCCTCATATTATGCTTCTATTGCAGATGGGTATATTTGCTAGTAGTCTAAGTGGTGTAAAAGCAGAAAATGAATACAGTATAAATGCCAGTTTTAAATAGGACCCAGTATACATTTTTATTCACATTTTAATCTTTCCTGATGTTTTATTCTCAGTTACTGTTAGAAAGTTTCCATCAGTTTTCAAAGGTTAGTAAAAACAATTTCATTCTTAACATCTAATCTTTGGCTCAGGACAGTTAATATTTTGTCAGAAGTCACAGGACAACACGTGTATTGGATATAAATTAGTCACTGCATTACTAAATAATAGCAATGAAATAATCATTTATTTCATTTATATCAATTGAATCAACTCTCTATTTTTTATTTTTTTATTAAGCCTAGTAAGAAAAAGGACATATAGCAAAGTCAACCTACATATATAAGGCACTAACCTTAATACAATAAGGGAGCCTTGACATGGTTGCTCAACCTACTAGAAATAGCCATATGTCCTGGATATCAGAGCTGACAAGGGGTTAAGCAAAAACAACAGGAGCTAAACTTAATACTTTCATGCATCTTGTTCAACACTTCATCATCATCATTGTTCTCATGTCCACTTTTCCATGCTTGCATGGATTAAACAATCCACTGTGACAAATTTTTTTATGGCTCGATGTCCTTTCCATCGCCAATCCTCACCTATTTCTAAGATTTCCAACAAATGCACTCTAATATGTCCAAATAAAAAAAATTAAAATTTACATTAAATATTTTCAATTAAATTTCTAATTATAGAACTAATTTACTTAAAAACTGTATAAATTTTCATACTTTTCATGATACACAGGAGTAGCACTAAATTTGTTTTAAACATTTCTAGTACTTTAAATTTAAATTAAACATTTTTAGCTTTCTGAAGCCTATAAATAATGTGATATTTCCTTAAGATAAGAAAAATATTTTATATTCACACAACCTAAGGACAGGAGTTATACTATGAAAATTTGAATGCATGTTACATGCCAAATCAACAGTAATACAAACAAAAACAAAAGTACCAAACATTCCAAAGAAAATTTTAAAATTTAATAAATGACAAGTTAAAAAAAGAGAAATTAATTTACCAGGCTGTATTTGGTTACCAATAGAAATTTTGGCTTTCTGTTGTGAATCTTTTGAAGGTGAAATATTTGCCCTTGTATCAGAGGTTTTTGATGCATCAATACCTGCTTCCTGTCCATTATTAGGTGAATTTTGAAAACCAGGAGATTGAATATCAGCGTTAGTTCCTTCAGCATGGCCTTTTTTAGAACTAACTGGGTTTTGAAAATCAGATGGATTCCTAGAATTAGCAGAGATACCTCCAGCATTAGAGGGCTTTACAGAACCACCAGATGGTGTCTCAGAATTAAGTCCAATTCTAGGATTAGATAGGTTTTGAGAATCAGATGATAACATTTCAGAATTAGGTCTACTTCCAGTATTAAGTGGGGTTTGAGAACCAGGAGATTGGATACCAGTCTTAGCTCCTTCAACAGGGGCGTTTCCACGATTAAGTGGGTTTTGAAAATCAGATGGATTCTTAGAATTGAGTTTATCTCCAGTGCCTTTTCTAGAACTAACTGGGTTTTGTAAATCAGATGGATTCCTAGAATTAGCAGAGATATCTCCAGTATTAGCAGAGATACTCTTAGAAGTTGCTCCACTTCCAGCATTAGATGAGTTTATAGAACCACCAGATAGTGTCTTAGAATTAAGTCCAATTCTAGGATTAGATAGGTTTTGAGAACCAGATGATAACATTTCAGGATTAGGTCTACTTCCAGTATTAAGTGGGGTTTGAGAACCAGGAGATTGGATACCAGTCTTAGCTCCTTCAACAGGGGTGTTTCCACGATTAAGTGGGTTTTGAAAATCAGATGGATTCTTAGA
>NC_068985.1:32675574-32675970 GCF_001194135.2 Octopus bimaculoides
CCAGTGCCTTTTCTAGAACTAACTGGGCTTTGTAAATCAGATGGATTCCTAGAATTAGCAGGGATATCTCCAGTATTAGCAGAGATACTCTTAGAAGTTGCTCCACTTCCAGTATTAGAAGAGTTTAGAGAACCACCAGATGGTGTCTCAGAATTAAGTCCATTTCTAGCATTAGATGGGTTTTGAGAACCAGATGATAACATTTCAGGATTAGGTCTACTTCCAGTATTAAGTGGGGTTTGAGAACCAGAAGATTGGTTACCAGTCTTAGCTCCTTCAACAGGGGTGTTTCCACGATTAAGTGAGTTTTGAAAATCAGATGGATTCTTAGAATTGAGTTTATCTCCAGTATTAGCAGAGATACTCTTAGAAGTTGCTCCACTTCCAGTATTAGAT
>NC_068985.1:32676935-32685444 GCF_001194135.2 Octopus bimaculoides
AGGAGATTGGTTACTAGTCTTAGCTCCTTCAACAGGGGCGTTTCCACGATTAAGTAAGTTTTGAAAATCAGATGGATTCTTAGAATTGAGTTTATCTCCAGTATTAGCAGAGATACTCTTAGAAGTTGCTCCACTTCCAGTATTAGATGAGTTTATAGAACCACCAGATAGTGTCTCAGAATTATGTCCATTTCTAGGATTAGATGGATTTTGAGAATCAGATGATAGAATTACAGGATTAGGTCCACTTCCAGTACTGACTATACCTGGAATTTTAACTACACCTCTACCAGAGAACATAAAACTGGATCCAATAGTATTGTTATTAGATGCTTCAACTCCGAGATGTTTACCTGTAACTGAAAAAGAAAACAAATATTAGTCATAAATGTACATAATTATAATTTTTGATATATAACAAAATTAGGTGAATAATATATATACAATTTCAAATACATGAATGTGTATTATGGTATTTCAGTGTGCTTTAGGAATACTTGGTGAGGTCCATCTCTTCTGCAAGAGTTCAGTCCCTCAATAAGTTTAGCCTGCCAGAAGAAACAGTTGCCAGAGTGTGGCTGAAAATGATATCGGAGACAAAAGTGAAAGTCAAGAGAGAACCATTGTACTTGTCCATCCCTAAGGATGGCAACCAAGGTATTCTATCAACTTGAACAAAACAGACCTGGAGGCATATGACTTGGATAGTGGGATGATTCAGGATGAGAGAAACCAATGATTGTGGACTGCTACTCCTAAAATTTGCTAGCACTCACAAGCTGACCATAGCCAACACACTGTTCCCAAACAAGACGCCTGTCAAAATAACATGGCATGCACCCAACACAGGACACACAACCAAATTAATTTAATCCTCATATCTCAAAAGTTCAAGGCTAGGACAAAGATTTTCCTTGATGCAGATGTTAACAGTGATCATGATTTGGTTCTGATGACAATGAGACTCAAACTGAAAAGATCCATAAGAAAAGAGTAACACATTAAGTTTGACATAGACAAACTGAAAGATCCCAGGGTTGTACTGGTGTTTAAGGTGAAAGTGGGTGGCAGGTTTGCTGCCCTTAACATTCTAAAAGATAACAAATTCCCTGACTGACCACATTGGGGAAGTATTTCAGGAAATGTCTCTAGAAGTGCTAAGGAGAAGTAGAAGAAAGAAGAAATTATGGGACACTGATGATAACTTGGACTTATGTGACTTAAGGCAGGACCTGAAGAAGACCAAGCTAACAGGTCAGGAGACATGTCAGAAATACAATGCTGCAAATAAAAAGGTTAAGAAGAAAATGAGGGAAAAATGGATAGCAGACCAGTGCAAAATCATCAAAGTTGAGATAAAGACAGACAAAAGCAAGGTTGCTTTTGAAACCCTCAAAATCCTACCAGAAACAAAGATACACACCACCACTCCGATTCTCTAGGAGGAAATCAAAGAGGTAGTGTGCATACTCAAAAATGGAAAATCCCCAGGAATGGATAATATCCCGTTAGAATTCCTGAAACAAGAAGGACCAAAGCTTATCAAGGCACTAACAACCTATTAGAAGATATGAGAGAAGAAGCAGTGACCAATCACTGATGATATCCATGCCCAAGAAAGTTAACTTGAGACTCTGCCTGAATTAAAGAACAACCAGCAACAACAAAGTATTGCTAAAATTCCTGCTAAACAGATTCAAGAAGCATGCAGGAGAACAGGTAGGACTTAGGCCCCAAAGGTGTACTGTGGGGTAAATATTTAACATTAGACTGTTCACTGAGAAACATCTGCAATGCCAGTCTGACCTCTGTCATAACTTCATCAACTTTGAAAAGGCCTTTGGCTGCTTGGCACAATGGGTTATGGCAAGTGATGGAGAATTACAACTTCAACACCCTCATCAAAGTAATCCAAGAACTGTATATAAACTCAAATAGTGTAGTTCTTTCTCATGAACAACAACATTGAAGAATTATTCAGGACAACAGTAGATGTTTGACAAGGATGTCAACTTTCTCCAGTGCTTTTCAGCATCTTCCTGGAGAGCAACATACAGGAGACATGCCAAGATTTCCACCCCTCTGCTTCCAATGGAAGACAGCCCATTTCCAGCGTGCCCTTTGCTAATAATACTGACCTGTTAGGAAGCAATGAAGAACTACAAAAGCTCATCATCAGGCTGGAAAAAGTATCAAGTGTGGTGCTATCTCCTTTTCATTAGTCACCTACCATAACACGAAGTCTCTAATTTAAAAAGAACACATTTGGGTCCCTAATAGTGGGAGGCCATTACTATGTATGCTTTGCTAATAAACGGACATAGCTTATCTCACGCTGAATTGTCTTTCTATTTATTAACCAATATTGTCAAGCTTCATTATACTACATGGTGTCAGAAATGGGATCCCAAAGGATTTGAAGTATCTCAAAAAAAAAAAAAAAAAATGAGAATTCTTCACAGAATTGTAAGTTTATTTTTTCATTTGATTTGGAGAATGTCTGCAAGGCCTTTTTCTGCAAGTTTCCCATCTCCAGAGCGAATGTCTTTATCAGGAAATGTGGCTAGCAAGTGGAGAAGATTTAAACAAAACTTTTTGAATTATTCAATTGCCAGTCGACTCTCAAATGAATTTGATACTGGATATCAAACTTCTGTATTTCTGGCGACTATTAGAGAAGAATGTTTTGATATAAATGAAGAACTACAATTTGACGATGAAGAACAGAAAAATGATCTATCTGAAGTGATTAACAAATTCAAGGAATTTTTCATTGGTGAGACACACGAAGCTTATGAGTCTTATCAATTCCACCTTTGTAAACAAGAGAATTTCGAGAACATAGAAATCTACATAGCTGTCTTGCACCAACTTGCAAAAAACTGAAACTTTGAAGAATTAAAGGACAAACTTATTAGGAGTCAAGTTGTTGTTGGTGTTAAAGACAATCTTTTGAAAGAAAAACTTTTAGCAGACAAAAAGCTAACCCTTGACAAATACCTACAGATAGAGCACATGAGACATCAAAATAACAAACAAAAGCTACTTCCTCAACTGTCAATGCAGCAGATCCACAATTAAACCATGTCACAGGACCAAATAATAAAAAAGGGTATCAACATATAAAAAGAAGATGCCTGAGAGAAAGTGCATGTGGTGTGGAATGTTCACATTTCACAATAGAAATGACTGCCCTGCCTCAGCAACAAGATGCAGACGGTGTTCAAAAATAGGACACTACGCAACTGTTTTCAAGAATTTTTCAATGGTTAGGAGAATTGAAGAGGAAGAACATCATTTCTTAGGTTATGTTTCTTCGGAAAATATAAATGCAGTTTGTGAAGACAATAAAATAGAATGGCAAGCAAAAATAGAAGTCACCACCAAAGTCTGCAGCACAATTGTCGAATTTAGATTGGATACTGGTGAAGATGTGATAGTAGTACCTAACTGGTTCTTCAGGAAGAATTCTCCAATAATAAAACCTACAAACAAAAGGTTATATGGACTAGGTCAACACAAAATAAAAGTACTTGGACGTGTAGATGCCACATTGAGTTATGGGAAAGCAATGTTGCAACAGGAACTGTATGTTGTGCAAGACTTAGCTGAACCATTATTGGGTGGACCAGCAATCAAAGGTCTCAATCTATTAAGTAAAATCAATGCGATAAAAAGTGAAGCTGTCCAATATAAAAAAGACTTCTCCAGTGTGTTTACAGGCCTATGGAAATTGAGGCATGTATACAAAATTCACTTGGATGAAACAGCTCAACCTTTCTCAATCGCCGTCCCCAGACAACTACCACTTTCTATGAAGAAGAAAGTCCAGCAAGAATTAAAGTGATTGGAAAAAGAGAAAATTATCCATCCAGTGAAGTCCCCAACAGACTGGTGTGCTCCCATTGTAGTGGTCCTGAAAAACGATGAAAAAGTCTCTGCTGCCATGATGAAGCTGAACATCATATAGAAAACTCCATTAGTTTCCCAAGACTCAAAGTGTGTAAGTCCCTGGTGACTTTGGTCCTTCTGTATGGGTCTGAGAGCTGGACTCTAACAGTTAACATGGAACAAAGAATCCAGACATTTGAGCACAAGTACTTCAGAGGCTGCTACACATCCCAAACACAGAGCACAAAATGAACAGCTTTGTAAGGCAGTGAGTCAACAAATACAATAGTAGACAGGAACCACTCTTTGTGCAGATAAGAAGGTGAAAGCTTGCGTGGTATGGTCATGTATCCAGCCACAACTCCCTGTCCAAAACCATCCTTTAGGGCACAGTTGGGTAAGGGAGAAAGAGAGGCAGAGAAAATCCTAGTCTGACAACATTAAGGAATGGTCAAGTCACAAACCATGACCCTGCTATGCATGACAGAGAACAAAGACCAGTGGTGACGGCCGACTGCAAAAGTGTCTAGAGTGACACACCAATGACTGCATCAGTTAAGGGAAATTGATGATAATGAAATAATATGAAAATTTAAATGACTGCTAAAATTCATTTTTAATATGAGTTAAAAAAAAAATTCTTCATTCAGAGATCATCTGTATAGAAACAAAGGGTTATTTTACTTTTAAAATGGATTGCAAAACATTCCCAAAACATTTAAACCAATTTGTTATTGGTGATTCTAGATTCACACAATTTCTTCCTTAATAAGACTAACTTTTGAGAATTTTTGACAAAACACATTTGTTTTTATTAAGAGGAACAACATGATGTTAACATAGATCATACACTATTAACCCATATGGAAAAATCTAACCATCACCTGTCAAATCTAACAAAGCAAATAATAAACATGTTCAAGGTTAGCTAGTGCTGCAGTTACTATTTGATCTTGATAATGATAAAGACTGCCAGTCTTGTTTTGCCAACATTCTGTTCACTAGCTGTAATATAATGCTGTCTGGTCATTTAACATGCTTTCCCCCACCCCCCTTTTTAAACTTAATTGGCAACTATAAAAGGTAGATTGGTGAATTCTCATGTTTTTAATGTCAGAAATAATAACAGTTAGGTTAAATGCAATGATTAAGAAAGAATATTAGGATTATCATTATTCTTGCTGAAGCAAGAGAGAAAACTTTGAGTTATATTTCATCAGCAGAAGCATTTCGCTTGCTTGTACTGTAACAACTGACTTGCTTTTTAAAATGTTCATATAAGAAAAATAAAATCAAGAGGCATATAAACTGTTACAAAAGGTTTGCCTCCATGGCATGGCCAGTTTAATCAAGAAAGTATTAGATAGTTGAAAAGAACCGATAGCATGGTACCATAGGCTACAGGCAGCAATCCTGCTAAATATGCAGGACTCCAGGAGTTACAACAAAACTTGAGATAAAAAAAATAATAATAATCCTTACTGTTATAGGCACAAGGCCTGAAATTTTGGGTGAGAGGTACCATCAATTACATCAACCCCAGTGCTTAACTGGTACTTATTTTACTGAACCCAAAAGGATAAAAGGCAAAGTTAACCTCAGCGGAATTACTACTGCTGCTGCTGCTACTGCTACTACTACTACTACTACTACTACTACTACTACTACTAATAATAATAATAATAATAATAATAATAGCAATAATAATTTCAAATTTTGGGAGATGGCCAGCAATTTTGGAAGAGTGGATAAGTCAATTCAACTGGTACTTATTTTATCAACCCTGAAAGGATGAAAGCAAAGTCAACTTTGGCAGAATCTGAACTCAGAACATAAAGACAGGCGAAATGGTGCTAAGCATTTTGCCCGATGTGCTAATGATTCTATCAGCTCACGGCCTTCATGATAATTCTTTCTACTGTAGGCACAAGAACTAAAATTTTGGGGGAGGGGGCACTTAATTTATCAACTCCATAAGAATGAAAGGCAAAACTGACTTTGATGGAATTTGAACTCAGAATGTAAAAATGCTGTTAAACATTTTGCCTAGTGTACTAATGATTCTGCCAGCTCACAGCATTAATAATAATACTAAAGTTCAAAGATGGACTTGGAGATTGAAAATCAACAGGATGTGGAAAATGAAGGAGAGAAAGTTCACCAACCATATCCCAAATAACATCAATATCTATATAGTTCAGATGTCCAACTGGGAACAGCCCACAAACTTGGCAGTTAATATCTTGCCTTTAATGCCTTAGACTAACAGTTTGGATCTGGACTTAAGGATACAAAACAGGAAATACAGATAGGAACAATGGCACATAAAATACACCATTTTGAGCGTGGCCGTTGCCAGTACCGCCTGACTGGCCTTCGTGCGGGTGACACGTAAAAGCACCCACTACACTCTCAGAGTGGTTGGCGTTAGGAAGGGCATCCAGTTGTAGAAACTCTACCAAATCAGATTGGAGCCTGGTGTTGCCATCCGGTTTCACCAGTCCTCAGTCAAATCGTCCAACCCATACTAGCACAGAAAGCGGACGTTAAACGATGATGATGATGTCTCTAACATGAATAATCTAGCCTTTTATATATCACACCTAGAAAAACAAGTAACAGCCATGACTAAAATGTCTTCAATTGTTGGTAAGAGTAGACATGAGGTTCAATAAAAATAAGCAGAGTTAAGGCAACTAATGAATCCTATAAAAAGTTGAGAAGCTATTGACAGTTACAAAAACCTGCATTATATATACTGTAGTGCAATATGATAGATAGATAGATAGATGCATGCATACATACATACATACCTACGTACATAGTATGCACAAGTTCAGGTTCATACCTGTAATTATTGGGTCACTGAGATATGTAATACACTGCCTAAATACCAATCTTAAAAAATTAGGCTTCTCAAAACGAGAAAGGTGATTCAAAGACTACAGATCCAATCCATTACTGGAACTAAAAATCTGTAAAACTTTCCAGGAGTTTATCATTTAAGTATATATGAGCATGTCTAGATATGCAAGTATATACATGGGAATACATACATAAAACAAAACATACAAATCTGCACACACACACACACATATATATATATATATATATATATATATATATATATATATATATATATACAAATAAAAATACCCCACTGATGTTGAAATTCCAGTGAAGGAGTCTTGGATCTAGGTTAGAAACTAACTCTTTCTCTATTCACAAGAAATCTTGAAATAAAACAAAATAGCAATATACATACATACATATATCTGATGTACTCTCCCATGTAAGACAACATATAAGTGTCCAGCTTCTGCTGAATGACCTACAGATATGATTTGTTTCTAGTGATCAAATGTATGTGCCACATATTAGTTCACTGCCTCGATCAAATTGATGATGCCTGAACAGGTACAGTGTACCACGTGTCAGCTGTTGAAGTGATTGCAGAGAAATGTGAGATGAAGTGTTTTGCTCAAGAACAAAACGCACCACTCTGTCTAGGAATTGAAACCACGCGATCATGAGTCCAACACCTTAACCACTAGGCCATGCACCTTCTTCATGGCTATATATATATATAGTTGTCAAAAAATACAGAGTAGAGAAAAACTGAAAACGCAAATTGCAGGCAGTCAAACAGATTCCCGAATGCATAAATGAAAACATTCGAAGTAGTTGAATCATGTATATTTATAACATCAACATAAATCATGCATATAGTTGTCTAAGAATCCATGTCAGAAGAAAAGAGGTGCATGTGTATGATTATCAGTATTATAGATCCCTCACCAATCAGTTTCACACTAGGTACTAAAACTGGATGTTATAAAACAGCACAGTTAAGTAATACTGTGAAAGACCACCATATTTGTTTTTCCATACCTGCTATCTCTGAAGAGCACATGGTATTACTTAACTGTGTTACCTAACATCCAGTTTTAGTACCTAGTGCAAAACCTATTGATAAGGTATGCTGAAATGGCTCCATCACCACTCAGTGTCATTTTCCACACTATCCCTTAAAGTAGCAAACATTCCCTAGCTACACACAAGAGAGAAAACGTGTTAAAAAGATAGGTCGGTTCCTCTCCAATTTTTTTGTAAATTCTTAAATGTATCTCCTTCTGTGTATATATATATATATCTACCAAACAAAGACGATTTTTTATTGAACTCCTAATACCTATTGTTGAATATTCTCCTTTAAACTGTTTTTAACATTTCCTTCTTCTTATCAAAGAATGTATATAAGTATTTTAATACCTTTGTGACAACCCGTACTTAACACAACAAAGCTTATAAAAAGCTTTACATTTTACTTTTGACAATCTTTTCCTAAAAAAGTGAAACCGGTCAAGTGAATAAACATCTTTAAAATTGCATTTTCAAACCTTCTTTCATATATATATATATATATATATATATATATATGTTGTTGTACTTGGGGATGGTCATATTGCCAGTTTAGCCAATAAAAACACACGCACTGTATATTTGGTGTTAATTTGCTTCAGCTTTATATTACATTACATTACATTACATTACATTAATCCCATTTTGGCCAGAGTTCTTTCGTCACACTTCTGTGACCTCATCAGTAGTCCTTTGC
>NC_068985.1:32686997-32706429 GCF_001194135.2 Octopus bimaculoides
TACTATTTCAAACAACACTTTTGTTGGTTATTTTTTCTTGGTCCTTTTCCTTTCCTCCACTGACAGAAAATGAGTTCACCCAATCTTCCGTCTTTCACTGGCAATGCTACCGCCATATTGAATGAGATCTCACGGCAGCCATTGCCATTTCTGAGATTGCAATCAGCGCCATATTGGTTGAGATCTCGCGGCAGCTATTACCATCTCCGAGACTGGAGTGACACGCCTGAAGAAAACTCGCTTTTATAGAAGCTTTTCTTCTTCCAGCTGCCTCCCAGCGAGCAAACCGTTTTAGCCACAGCGGTTGATACCAACACCGTGGATCAACTAGCTACCATGGCTGACAAAATTTAAGAGTTTGCTATCCGCCAGCACCTCGCCATGTCTGGTCTTGCTCAGACATCTCTTCCGCTGCATCTTCCTCATCACATGATGAGATTGTGGAGAAACTTAGCTCCTTAACACGCCACATGGACGCGCTTTGGTGAGGACGCTTCAACTCTTCGCGTCGTCGCAGTTGGAGCTGGTCTCGTTCATGCTCGACCGATTCTTTTTCTTCTAGTTCCAGTCTTTGTTGGTGCCACGCCCAGTATCAGCACAAGGCCCGCAAACGCATTCAGCCTTGCTGTTTGTTTTCAATCGTCAAAAAACGACCTGCGGAGGGTTTGAGCACGGCAAACACTTCCGGCCAATTCTCATTGAATCATGCATTTTTTGTAAGGGACTGTGTGTCTGGAAAAGCATTTATGGTCGACACAGGTTCTTGTTGCTTTATTTGGCCTTTGAGTTTCGCTACAGATAAGCCAAAGTGTTCAGGGATCACTTTGCACACGGTCAATTGGTCTCCCATTGCGACTTACCGTCAAGTTTCCTTACATATTAACATTAAACTTCACTGGGATTTTAGATGGATTTTGTCATAGCTGATCTCCCACATCCTATTCAGGGCGCAGACTTTTTGAACAATTTGAATCTATTGGTAGATGTCAGGCGACAGAGACTTGTCGACAGTTCTACGTCTTTGTCTATACCTGCAAAGGTCACTACCAATGCTGTTCTCAGTCCTTCATTTTTTTGTTGCCACTGCTGGTGATGCATTTCATTCACTCTTAGTGTCTTTCCCAGAGCTGGTGGATCAGCGATTCCAAACGGCAAAACCTACTCACTCCACCCTCCACTATATTACCACCACTGGGCCACCTGTTTTTACACGCCTGGGGCGACTTGCTCCAGACCGTCTTAAGAAGACTCGATCCGAGTTTGAGCATATGATCCAGCTTGGCCTTATTCGCCCCTCCACCAGCCCCTGGGCATCTCCCCTTCATTTGGCACAAAATGGGGATTCGGATTTTCGCCTGGTGGGGGACTATAGACATTTGAATGCAGTCACTGTTCCTGATTGCTACCCTACAAGAGTTCTCCAGGATTTCTCCTCTAATTTGCATGGTTGTACCATTTCCACGAAGGTCGACCTTGTTTGTGCCTATCACCAAATACCAGTCAATCCTGAGGACATACCAAAAACTGCCATCACTACTCCCTTTGGCAGCTTCAAATTCCTTTTTATGAGTTTCGGTTTGTGGAACGCCATGAACATGTTCCCACGCTTTATCAATGAAGTTGTCCGTGGACTTGATTTTGTGTCCGCTCATGTCGATGACATACTCGTTTCAAGCGATACGCGTCAGAATCACCTCCAACACTAAAATCAACTCTTTCAGCGTCCTCACGCCTACAGTGTGCAAATCAACCCAGATAAGTGTGTTTTCGGGCAGTCCTCTCTGGAATTTCTGGGGCTTTATATCGACTCAAATGGTATCAGACCTCTCTCTTCCAAGGTTGATGCAATTCAGCGCATCGCCCCCTCCCCCCACTTCATTACGCCAACTCCGTTACCTTTTGGGAGTCGTCAACTTCTACAGACAATTCATTTGTGAGTGTGCAGACAACTTACTTCCCTTGACTCAGCTATTGAAAGCAAATACAAAAAAGAATTCTCCCATTACTTCATCTGCCAAGGCGTTATCTGCTTTTGAGTCAATCAAGAAAGAAATAGCTTCTGTTCCTTTGCTTGCACATCCGGTTCCCAATGCTCTTCTCTCTTTAACTGTTGATGCATCGGATTCTGCAGTTGGTGCTGTTTTGCAGCACACTGTAGACAATCAGACTAAACCTTTGGTGTTTTTTTCCCGTCAATTGAAGTCAGCCGAACGTCGGTACAGTACTTTTGATTGAGAGCTCTTGACGATCTACCTGTCAGTTTGTCATTTTCAACATCAACTTGAGGGCTGGGATTTTGTGAATTATACTGATCACAAGCCTCTTACATAAATTGGACAAACACTCGCCTCGTGCTTTTCATCACCTGGACTATATTTCCCGGTTCACGAGTGACATTCGGCACATACCTGGAACAGAGAACGTGCTTGCTGACACACTCTCTCATCTTCCTGTGTGCTCCCTTTCATCTCCTGTTGCAATTGATTTAACTGCCATTGCGCAGGATCAGCCAGCCCTAGACACTTTGGATTTAGCTTCTACCAAGTTGTCCTGTTGCAAGTTTGCCTATCTCCCACTTCTGTCTGCTGAAGGTACCATTCTTTGTGACACAGCTACTGGTTCTCCCAGACCGTTTGTACCTGAGAACCATCAGCGCTCTGTGTTTGATGCCTTGCATTCACTGTCACATCTTGGCGTCGCTGCCTCAGTGAAGCTTATTACGGCTTGGTTTTTCTGGCCTAATATGCGTCAGATGATCACCAATTGGGCACGCTCTTGTGTAAAATGCCAGTGTTCTAAAATCCACAGGCATATTCACGCTCCTCTTGGACAGTTTTCTCCTCCGGAGACTCGTTTTTGCCATGCCCACATTGATCTGGTTGGACTATGGCCTGTCAGTCGCGGTTTCTCTTACATATTGACATGCGTTGATCGATTCTCTTGTTGGCCAGAGGCCATTGCGATAGTGGACATTTCCACTGAGTCAGTTGCTCTAGCTTTCGTTTCTAATAGAATTGCTTGCTTTGGTGTCCCAGCTAAGATAACCACGACAGTTCGAGGCTTCTTTATTTCGTGAATTGTCACGAATCCTAGGAGTTCATCACATTCGCACAACCAGCTACCACCCAGCCTCCAATGAGATGGTCGAACACTTTCACAGGCAACTGAAGGCCGCTCTACACGCCACTTCTGATCCGCAGTCTTGGACAGAATTCCTGCCTATCGTTCTTCTTGGTTGTCACACTGCTGTTAAAGCAGACTTAAGTTTCTCCTCTGCTGAACTCCTTTATGGTACCACCCTGGCACAATGTTAGCGCCGGACAACGCATCGCCTCCTGATCCAACGTCGTATGTCACCAGACTTCGCTCGTATTTCTCAAGTCTTCCACCCTTGCATCCGCGTGATCAGTCTATCCCCTCTCACGTCCCACTGGATATTGGCAAATGGACTCATGTTTTTATTTGGGATGATTCTGTGAGAGGACCTCTCGTTTCTCCTTATAAGGGACCATTTCGTGTGCTATTGCACACACCCAAAACTTTTACTCTCGACATCAATGGTCAGGCAAAGACCGTCTCGGTCGACAGACTTAAAAGGGCACATTTTGAGGTGTCCACACCCTTTCGATGACACCCTAAACACGCCCACCTTTGATCCTTTACAACCACCCTCACATGTACCTTTGACCACACTATCACCTCCACCTTCGTCGCCACTACCTAACAGGAACAAACATTATGTCACCAGGACAGGCCGCACTGTGCATTGGCCCCCACCAAAACTCACTAAAACTATTTATATCTGACAATCTCTTTTCTGTTTCCTGTGACAGACAATTGCTTTCTTGTGTTACTGGACAGTTCCAATACTCTGCCATTGAACATTTTGTCAAATTTTGTGCATGCCAATTTATATTTCTTTTGATAACAACAAATAAAATGAGGACAAATGTAAATAATTCCTCATCTCTTGAATATGGAACTGAACAACGTATTAGTTACAGGTTTTCAATCACTTATATTTCGGTGAAAGTTACAAGAGAGTGTGAACTTGATACAGGACGAATAGCGCAAGAGAATTCGTTCGAAGAGAACTGGGGTTCATATTCTTTTACAGTGTATGATCGAATAAAGAATGTAATTGCGAGGCGACTCACAACTATTCCCCATTTGCTTTTCTAGTTTTCTTCATTTTTTTTGTTAGTAAAAAGTTTAAAAAAAAAGGTAATTTTAGTGACATTTAAATTGAGCTTTGACTTCTCAGGTAAATTTGCTAAGTCACACAATATTAAATTAAACTTGAAGCTCAGTTCAAATTCAACGTTAAGTAACAGTATGCAAATATGTTAATGATTGTTTTTATGACCAGTTATAATAAAAACAATTTTACGTTAATCTGATGGGTTACTTTATACTTTTGTATACAAGGTCGCCAAAGTGAAATGATTTCTAATTACATATGTAAACAAATACGACGAACATCTGCACGGTCATTCAAGCTGTTAGAAATAGCAGCCAAATAACAGCCATGTCTACTGGGGGTAAATAAGAACACATATAAGCAAGAATCGAACTATGCAATCCTTCATTTTACAGCCGTAAACTCAAAAAATATGCCTTTAAATTTTCTGAAAAAAACAAACAATAATACTTCAAAAATGTATGTGTAATATAAAATATATAATTTGTATATATTTAACAAGGATATTGTTTGATCCAATATAGTTGTGGCTCCAGAGTATTTTTGAGTTACATTCACGCACGATTTCTTGTTTGGGTACCTATTGTTTTGGATCCGTATTAAATACATATTCTATATAAATATGTTAATGATTGTTTTTATGACCAGTTATGAGAAAAACAATTTTACGTTAATCTGATGGGTCACTTTATACTTTTTGTAGAGTACAATAATTATTTGTCGATGTCATAACAACTGTACATTGCATCACTAGTTGGTGGTCACACTTTCAGTTCGAAAGCCCTATGACAAAGGACTTTCTAACCGCAAGTATCTTTCTAGGAGCGTCTCGGACTGTATTATCCAATATCTTGCCTTACTTTAATATTATAGGGTATGGTGAGGAAATTTGGCTGCTATTTCTACCAGATTGAACGACCAAGGAAAGCACATTGAATATAAAACTAGCAACCTGTGAATTTTTTTTTTCTTTACTATTAATTGAGCATATCCTGTTTAACTTAAAATAGCTTGTCAACTACTGACACGTTTAAGAAATTATAGGCCAAGAACTTGATATGGATCAATATGAAAGGTTCTGAAACAAAATCAAAAGTGTGGGCAAAATATCTGAGTGCTATTTTATGTCTGCTTTTCTAATATACCTATTATGCATGAAATAATTTAATAGTTTTCATCTACCACCAACTCGTTCTTGACTCGTTATGCGACGTATATAAATAGCTGTACCGAATTACTTTTAAAGGAAATTACATTCATACACCTATAACCTGATACGGACATTAAAATTGCGTATTTTCGTAATGAAAAAATAAATAAAAACTGAATATCAAAACGAAACAATTGATTAGGGGCAGTAAACAAGTGTACACTAATGTCTAAAAAGAAGAAGAAAAAAAAAGGTTTGTTCTTACGTTCGGTATTCTGATGTAAGTTAGCTACGTATAAGTATTTACAGATATATGCGAACTTTTGACAGAATTCTTGACAAGGAACAATAGCTTCAGCTATACCAGGAGCCATTTCGGGTAGTTTTCTACAGACAGTAACATCAGATGTTGTAGCTTGAGGCACACAAAATTTTTGATAGTCTTTCAAATATATACATGTCGGGTGCCAAGGCTCAAAAGTGTCAATATTAATGCAGCTTGAAGGTAAGTCGAGACAATGAGGTGAGCTACTTAGGCAAGGTTGATAGAAACAGCATAAACAAAATAATAAAAAACCAGCAACCGTCTGACCAAAACTGGCCATTGTTATTCCTCTGAGTAAAAATCCAAGTCCAACTTTTATTGTAATCTTGGTACCCTGAATCAACTAATCTTGCAAATCTTATAAAACAAAAGTAGGAAGCGTTTTCCTTTAGAAGTCAAAATGAATCAGGACCGTGTGACTAAACGGAAGTAGTGTTGTACAACAAGATAACCGGAAGTGAGTTGGTGCTAAGCTTTATGAAAGCTGACAATTATTGTGACAAATGCTTATCTGTCGTTGTGAAGGCCATTATTTCATGGCTATTTGTTTGACTCGCATCTTTCAATGACCCGAGACTAAATTTCCTTGTGTTTCGAAAATGTTCGTTCTTCTTTTTTGTAATTTTATACATTAACGGCATAACTACAGTTTGGTACCCCTCTTCCTACTGACATTGTTTTACATAACTTTCTTAATACATTTTTTTTTTTAATGAAATTAGATATAAAACATTTTTCAGACTTGGAAACGACAGCTCTAATTCCTTTTTACATGCACGGATTCGCAGGTGCATATGCACACAAATATGTGTACGTGGACACGCGAAAACATACGTTTTGCTAAAGGCGTCTCCCTCTGAAAAAAAAAGTGGGTGGATGGATGGAATACCTGCCATAAAAGCCTGATAAATAGGAGCTAATTTTGGGTTAAGCATCAATAACAACTAGCGGTAGCTTCGTGGTATTTGTGGACAAAAGATGTGATGATGATCATTCTGTTTATGATAATGGCTGTGACAGCAAGGGCAGTGATGTTAATAATGTTCATCAGTGATTCTCAAGCAATTTTGCCTATAGACCCCTTTTGATTCTCATTTTACTCGGATGGATCTTAATGGTCATTTGATACTTAAAAATATCCTCATATATTATTACGAATTGTATTTTTTTTTAAATAGAAGATATTTTGAGTATTGCAGAAGTTTAAGCAATTCAAGGCACATAAATTTCATCAAAATAATCATATAAGGACTCTGGTTGAGAACTACTGATGTAGTTGAAAGCTATGGTAATTATGGCGATAGCAGTATGTGGGTATTAGTGTAATAAAGACCATAAAAAGGAAGTAATGATAGAAGTGGAGTTGAGATAGATTACGGGCTTCTGGTAGTGGTGGTGACGATGGTGAACAGAAATCATTAAGATGCACATATATACGGACAAGAAAATGCACCCCACCACCCTGCGTCACTTTCGTGGATATGGACAAGAAGAAAGGGTGGAGAGGGAAGAGCTTTCCTCCAGCGAATTTGTCAAAAGGTCAGTGACAATGTAAAAATGTTTAAGGGAACAACTCTATGCATGCGACCTGTAGATTGGAGAACAATAGTTGGTGAGGGATTGTGCTCTTGGTGGTGAGGTTGATACTGAATAAATGAGAGTTCCTTGATCAGCCTCTCCTGTATCAGGAAAACTACATTATCCATGTGTTTGCATATTTTGTATACTACATAAATTTTTTATCTTATCTCCCTCTCTTTTCCCTTCTTTCTCTTCATCTTATCGTGTTAAATATATATTGAATAACAATAAACCATTCACAGAAATAAGAGAAACATTGTAAAGAGAGTGATGCTTCTCCTTAGGAAGGCCTCCATACAGTCACTCAACCACTAAATTGAGCCATTTCATTTGTCAAATTGTAAAATGTCCTTGCAATATGCTCAGATGCTCATTTGGAAAGCAAAAGAAATAATAATAATAACCCTTTCTACTATAGGTACAAGACATGACACTTTGGGGGTGAGGGCTAGTTGATTACATCGATCCTATTTCTCAACTGGTACTTATTTCATTGACCCCAAAAGGATGAAAGGCAAAGACAACCTTGGCGGAATTTGAACTCAGAACGTAAAGACGGACAAAATACTGCTAAGCATCTTGCCTGGCATGCTAACGATTCTGCTTGCTCGCTGCCTCATAATAATAATAATAATAATAATCCTTTCTACTATAGGCACAAGGACTGAAATTTGTGGGGAGGGAGCTAGTTGATTACATCAACGCCACTGCATAACTGGTACTTATTTCATTGACCATCAAACGAATGAAAATGGTAGAGCAGTCTTCAATAGATTCAACCAATAGTTGGATTTGTCCCCCACACAAAACAGCTGTTCGACATAACTCCACAAATCAACAATACTCATACACTGCATGAGTGGGAGCAGAATGGTTTTATCATTCTGTATGCATCTTGGACAGTCCTACCTGGCAGCACTTCCATGCCTGTAGAGTTTATCTTGAACCAGCAGAGCTCCTTGGCAGCACTGTCAGGGCAGGGATTTCTGGAAGGTATTCCTGGTGGTACCAACTTGAAAGTCCTCTGAAAAAGACCAGCAAGCTTGTTCATCCCTATTAATGCCTAGAGTTTTCCCAAGAATGTCCATGTTCTTATGCACTACTTGATTTCTATGTATAGCAAACATAATTTCCACTAATTGCATTGCTTGATTGGTAGAGGGCAGTGAGTGCCTGATGACATTCCAGATGCCAAGAGTAATAATGTTGTCATTGCTGGTGGCATCAGTGTTAAAATGGTGAGCTGAGCAAAATGCTGCTAAGCATTTTGTCTGTCTTTATGGTTTGAGTTTAAGTTCTGCCAAGACTGACATTGCCTTTCATCCTTTTGGAGTCAATAAATAATGCACCAGTGAAACACTGGGCTCGATGTAATCGACTAGTCCCCTCCCCCAAGACTTCAGGTCTTGTTCCTTCAGTAGAAAGGATTATTATTATTTAAGGTGACGAGCTGGCAGAATCATTAGCACACTGGACAAAATACTTAGCGGTATTTTGACTGTTGCTACATGAGTTCAAATTCTGCTACGGTCAACATTGCCTTTCATCCTTTCAAGGTCGATAAATTAAGTACTAGTGAAATACTGGAGTCAATGTAATTGACTCATCCCCTTCCCCAAAATAGCTGCCCTTGTGGTAAAATTTTGCAACCATTATCATTGTTGTTGTTGTTAAGATGGCAAGCTGCCAGAATTGTTAGCATGCAGGACAAAATGTGTAGCAGCATTTTGTCTGTCTTTACGTTCTGAGTTCAAATTCTGTCATGGTCGACTTTGTCTTTTATCATTTCAGTAACTCTAGATTGTATATGACTCAGACTAGAATTGTCCCACCCATGCAAGTATTGACGGTGAACATAAAAATGACAATGATGATATGTGTGTGTGCAAAAGATTCTATTGTGATATGAAATCTACATTCCCATCCTGTTTTGAATGGAATAAATATGAGTTGCTTTTTAATTATTAAAACATGAAAATAACATCAAGAAGGAAACAAATTCTGTTTCTATTTGACCAAAGGTAAAACAGATATTGAATAACAATAAACCATTCACAGAAATAAGAGAAACATTGTAAAGAGAGTGATGCTTCTCCTTAGGAAGGCCTCCATACAGTCACTCAACCACTAAATTGAGCCATTTCATTTGTCACTGAGCTGTTTCAGTACAACCACACTGTATATAGAAAAGTTAAGTTATAGCAGCTACCACTAATCTGTTTCATTAAAACTCCTAAAAGGTTTTATCATGCCAACTATCACAGATTTTTCAAATAAATAATTAAAAGTTACTAAATATTTAAAGTTATTTCACTAATGTTTTCCTTTTTTTATTTCATTATTTTATAAGTTTGAGGTAAGGGAAATTGGAGAAGCTGGAGGTAGGTAGGTAAGATATGTGATGACATGGAAAGTGTACTGATAGGCACAAGAGAGTGAAGGGGCCTGCAGGCGTTGGGAAGATTGGGGAGTTTCGACAGAAGCCAGATAATATATATGTGCGAGGAAGGGCATGGTTGGAAAGGACATGCATGTATGTCTGAATAATCATGATTTTATTTAGCTTGACATGTCTTCTCAAGTGCAGCAAATTGCCAGAAGTCTTGGTCATTTGTCATCTCCTCTGTGAGGCTTGACAACTGAAGATCATTTCTCACTACTTCATCCCATGTCTTCTTAGGTCTACCCCTTTCACAGGTTCCCTCTACAATTAGAGATTGGCACTTCTTTATGCTGCTGTCCTCATCCATATGCATCACATGACCGTACCAGCACAGTCTTCTCTTTTGCACACTACATCTGATGCCTCTTATATTCACATTTACGCTTCATCATTCATGCACACTGACATTGGACATCCAGTATAGCATGCTGGCTTCAATTCTTTCAAACCTACACATGTCCTCTGTGTTCACAGCCCATGTTTCATTGCTATGTAGCATGACTGTCCATATACAGGCATCATACAATCTGTCTTTCACTGTGTGGTAGAGGCCCTTTGATACCAACAAAGTAACTCTCTGAATTTTGCCTAGTCTGTTCCTATTTTAGCAACTATGCTCTTAGAGCATCCATATCCACTGTTGACTTGTTCACCTAGATAACAGAAACTATCTATTACTTCTAAGAATCACCCAGGACATTTGAGGAAGTTCATTTTTTGTTTTGTACCTTCTGAGAGTGGGCCTCCTGGCCCTTAGCTTGGTGTGTACAGTATTGAAATGTATTCATAAGATACATATTGGCATCTATCATACTGCCCATTTTCCTCTCCATATGTTTGGCCATTGAAGACACTAGAAAATATGCACAGCTAAGAATTTCTCTTGCTTTTAATTGCCTCATTCATTCAAACTCATCTATTCTCTAAAATAATTCTTTTTTGATTGTTCTAACCCTACAATGATAAGCCTTGTTTCTTGGCTGTACATATTTCGTACTTTTCTCTAAAATAATTCTTGCTTGTTTGCTCAACCTCTTAAAATGACCTTCATCAAATAACTTCCAAATTTACAATCTCTCCCTCTAAAATAATAATCCCTTCCCTCGTTTCTTGACAACATATATATACGCATTTTGTACCGTTCACTAAAATAATTTCCTTCCTGTCTGTATCTCTTATTTCTTGTTGCAATGGCTACTCCCTGCTATTTCTCTTTCAAGCTTAGGGCAAAGTCTGCCATCTTCATCTATTTCCGGCTGTCGCCTCCACACCTGTTCCCCACCTCTCAGACTTGCGTTAGTTTAGGACACTCAAAAATATGCACAGCTAAGCTAAGAATTTCTCTTGTTTTTAATCGCTTCATTCATTCAAACTCATCTGTTCTCTAAAATAAGTCTTTCTTGTTTGTTCTAACCCTACAATGATAAACCTTGTTTCTTGGCTGTACATAATTCGTACTTTTCTCTAAAATAATTCTTTCTTGTTTGTTCTACCCCTTAAAATGACCTTTCATGTCAGTGGTTGTTCCCACCCTTTCCCATCCCCACCACCAATACCAGAAATCTCTTTCTCTTACCAGCCATCCAGTTGCCCTTCCCCTCTCTCCTCTTATATCGGTAATCTTGCCACCTTCTCCTTTCCCTCCCCCACCATCTCTGGACTAACTAAACCAGATAGCACCCACTTACCTTCTCACTTTTTTTTTTTTACATTTATATCTGCAGCATCAGTAATGCTTACACCCACAATGCTCATAACGCTTATATTTACAACACCCCAAACACTTTCATATACAATGCTTCCTTACTCCCACCCCTCCAGTAGAGGCAACAACCTCAACTATTCTAACATGTTGAAATGACGGTAGGTTAAAAGCAAGAATAACTTTTACAACGTCTGTTACCAAATGATCATGTGAACCTTCTTTTCAGGTGCTGAATAACATCTCTCCTTCCTGTGTTACCTCCCATATCTCTTTCCCAGTTTTCAGAGTTGGCACTGTAAATGTAGGCACATTGAAAGGTAGGTCTAGTGAGATTGTAAAGACACTTGAACAGAGATGTGTTGATGTATGTTGCGTACAAGAGGTAAGGTGGAGAGGAGCTTCAGCCAGAGTCCTCACAGGCAAAGCACATAGGTATAAACTCTTCTGGGAAGGTAATAGTGATGGAATAGGGGGTGTGGGCATACTTCTTGCTGAGAAATGAGTGAATAAGGTCATTGAGGTAGTGAGGGTGTGCGATAGAGTACTTAAACTCAGGCTAGTTTTGCAGAATAGTATAGTGACAATTATCTCTGCCTATACCCTACAAGTGAGCCTATCAAATAAACAGAAGGATCATTTTTATGATATTCTTCTGCAGACTACCTCAAAGATGAGTGACAATGATCTCGTCTTAATGGGCATATTGGACAGCAACCTGGTATCTTCCATAGTATACATGGGTGATATGGAGTTGGTACCAGAAATGAAGAAGGAACTAGGCTCCTGGAGTTTTGCGATGCAAATAACCTATTGATCTGCAACACCAACTTCAGGAAGTCAGCCAGCCACCTGATAACCTTTCAATCAGGTGACTCTGCTAGCCAGATTGATTTCATTCTCACCAGACAGTGGGATGCATGGCTGCTCTTAAATACAAAGACCCTCTCTGCTGAATAATGTACCCCACAACATAGACTAGTTATTAGTGATTTTAGACTCAAGGCCAGAAGGATGCCAATCTGGAAAAGCAGATCAATCTGGAAAAGAAGGACTTGGAATCTTAAGAACCCGTCACATGGTCAGAGATTTAGGGATATCCTTACCGAGAAATTTTATAGTAGGAAGGAGGAGCTACAGTCCTGTGACATAGAAGGCAGCTGGGAATTCCTGCAAAACAACTTGCTGAGTGCCACAGACCAAATCTATGGCTGATGCAAAGTCCCTTCCAGACCTAGGGTAACATGGTGGTGGAACAATACTGTAGACGGGCCATTAAAGCAAAGAAACAGGCTTAGAAGGCCTGAAAGAGTTGGGGTAGCAGGAGAATGTATCAGATAGGCAAAAGGGAAGCTAGGAGACAGGTATATATAGCCAAGAGAGGAGCAGAAAAGAAGTTTGCCAATGTTCAGCAATGTGAGGACCAAAGAACTGAAGTATTTCGGATTGCAAGGCAGTGTGTGAGAGAAAACTGTAATGTCAAAGGAGAGAAATGTGTTCGCATGGATGATGGTGCCCTTGTGTTTAATGATTCTGCAAAGAAAAAGGCTTGGAGATGCTATTATGAAAGACTGCTGAATGTGGAGAATGAATGGGAAGAAAATCTGCCAAAGGTTCACCCAATTGAGGGACCAGCTACCTGAATTGACAGCACTCTTGTAGATAAAGCAATTAAGGATATGAAGACAGGGAAAGTACCTGGTCCATCAGGTGATGAAAGTTACAGAGAGAATCATAGCCCAACTAATTAGGGAGAAAGATGCAGTTTGGTTTTGTGCCAGGCAGAAGCACCACTGACGCTATATTTCTGGTAAGACAGCTGCAGGAGAAATATCAAGCCAAAGATAAACTTCTGTACCTGGCTTTTGTTGACTTGGAGAAAGCCTTTGACAGGGTCCCCTGATCCCTTATCTGGTGGTTAATGCGGAAACTGGGGATAGACGAGTGGTTGGTAAGAGCTGTACAAGCCCTGTACAGAGATGCTGTCAGTAAGGTGAGGGTTGGCAACGAGTATAGTGAAGAATTCCGAGTAGAAGTAAGGGTTCATCAAGGATCAGTCCTCAGCCCCCTCTTATTCATCATAGCTCTCCAGGCAATAACAGAGGAATTCAAGACAGGCTGCTCCTGAGAGCTCCTCTATGCTGATGACCTTGTTCTAATAGCTGAGTCACTGGCAGAACTAGAGACGAAGTTTAGGGTGTAGAAGCAAGGTCTAGAATCGAAGGGCCTTAGGGTCAACCTAGCAAAGACCAAAGTCTTAGTAAGTAGGAAGGTTGACAAACCACAAATCCCTTCAGGTAGATGGCCCTGTTCGATCTGTAGAAAAGGCATGGGTAGAAACTCCATACGATGTACCCGGTGTAAGCTATGGACACATAAAAGGTGCAGCAATATCAAAGGAAGGTTAACCATGGTAGTGAGCTGGCAAAAACTTTAGCATGCCAGCGAAATGCTTAGTGGTATTTCGTCTGTCTTTATGTTCTGGGTTCAAATTCTGCTGAGGTTGACTTTGCCTTTCATTCTATCGGGACCAATAAATTAAGTACCAGTTGCATCTCCCCTTCATTTGGCATGTAAAGGGAATTCTGATTTTCGCCCAGTGGGGGATTATAGACGTTTGAATGCAGTCACAGTTCCCGATTGCTACCCTATAAGAAATCTCCAGGATTTCTCCTCTAATTTGCATGGTTGTAGTATTTTTTCTAAGGTTGACCTCGTTCGTGCCTATCACCAAATACCAGTCAATCCTGAGGATGTGTAGTGAAACTACCTATCGTCTCTAATACCTATTGCCATTAGATACAAAACTGCTATCGCCATTCTTCTCATTTAAATATAAACAAACGCGAACGTAGGGGAAAACATTAACCTTGTCATCACGTGACTGATCATTATTCGAATCGGCAACTTCTTCGAACCTTTCCCGCCAGAACGCAAACTGACCAATCACGGCCCCTAATAAGGTCACGTGATAGAGTAAAATTCTGAAGGCATTTGGAGCCCTCTTAACGCTATAAATAGATCAACTAATACCCAATAATTTCTCTTTGAGAACTGTTCCGTGTACCACACGACAGCAGCAGCAGTTCCAGCGACCACTTCAACAGCTTCGTCCAGCCAACAATGACCACCGCCGTCGCCACATCAGCAACAAGAGTCTACGACTACTAACCAGCACCATCGTCATGACCAACACGATTACTACCAAGCAGCCTCTACACCACCAGCGTCAACACGACTTACTATGTACACCAAACCAAACCTCCGCGACACATCTCTCTCTTCGATTCTGTTAGGTGACTCAGCTTCACCACGATAAATAAACAGACAAGAGTTCTCAGCCAGCGACGAACATCTGTATAACAAGAACCACGGCCCAACATCGATGCCACGATATCACAACTAGTGATCAGCTCTGCCACACTCAGCCTCTCCTCCCTTTCACATACAGAACTTTTCTTATAGTGTACTAAAGAACTGGTATAATTGCTCACGTGTCATTTACTGACTCTCTTTCTATTTGCTATAATAATTCACATACACACACATGTATCACTCACATACACACTTTTCTTTGTACGACGGCCTGTCTTTGATTGTTATTATATGTCGCATTCACACTCTCACACAGACATACATCTTTAACACTACAATAAATATCTCTGTTATTCATCTAATACGGTTGTGGTCTTTCATTACTGGTCACATATGTTATCGTCGTATAACATATCTATATCATTATTGATATATATATATTTGTGTTCGACCGTGTGACACGTTTAAATAAAAGGAGTCCTCTGTTTTTCCATTCGTCACCATTGCTCCTTTTTGAGTTCGCACGGTCGTCCCTTACAGATGTACCAAAAACTGCCATCACTACTCCCTTTGGCTGCTTTGAGTTCCTTTTTATGAGTTTCGGGTTGCGGAACGCCACGAGCACTTCCCAAAGATTTATCAATGAAGTTGTCCGTGGACTTGATTTTGTGTTCGCTTACATTGATGACATACTCGTTGCAAGCGACACACATAAGAATCACCTCCAACACTTAAATCAACTCTTTCAGCATCATCGCATCTGCAATGTGTGAATCAACCCCGATAAGTATGTTTTGGGGCAGTCATCTCTGGAATTTCTGGGGCTTTATATTGACTCAAATGGTATCAGACCTCTCTCTTCCAAAGTCGATGCAATTCAGCGCATCGCCCCCTCCCCCCACTTCATTACGTCAACTCCGTCACCTTTTGTGAGTCATCAACTTCTACAGACAATTCATTCGTGATTGTGCAGACAAGTTACTTCCCTTGACTCAGCTATTGAAAGCAAATACAAAAAAGAATTCTCCCATTACTTCATCTGCCGAGGCGTTATCTGCTTTTGAGTCCATCAAGAAAGAAATAGCTTCTGTTCCTTTGCTTGCACATCCGGTTCCCAATGCTCTTCTCTCTTTAACCGTTGATGCATCGGATTCTGCAGTTGGTGCTATTTTGCAGCACACCATAGACTAAACCTTTGGTGGTTTTTTGTCGTCAATTAAAGCCAGCTGAACGTCGGTACAGTACGTTTGATCGCAAGCTCTTGGCGATCTACCCGTCAGTTCGTCATTTTCAACATTTGCTCTGTCATCTTAATCGGACAAACACTCACCTCGTGATTTTCGCCACCTGGATTACATTTCCCAGTTCACGAGTGACATTCGGCACATACCTGGAACAGAGAACGTGCCTGCTGACATACTCTCTTATCTTCCTGTGTGCTCCCTTTCATCTCCTGCTGCAATTGATTTAACTGCCATTGCACAGGATCAGCCAGCTCTAGACACTTTGGATTTAGCTTCTACCAAGTTGTCCTGTTGCAAGTTTGCCTATCTCCCACTTCTGTCTGCTGAAGGCACCATTCTTTGTGATACAGCTACTGGTTCTCCCAGACCGTTTGTACCTGAGAACCACCGGCGCTCCGTTTTTGATGCCTTGCATTCACTGTCACATCCTGGAATCGCTGCCTTGGTGAAGCTTATTATGGCTCAGTTTTTCTGGCCTAATATGCGCCGGATGATCACCGATTGGGCACGCTCTTGAGTAAAATGCCAGCATTCTAAGATCCACAGGCATATTCGCGCTCCTCTTGGACAGTTTTCTCCTCTGGAGACTCGCTTTCGCCATGTCCACATTGATCTGGTTGGACCATGGCCTGTCAGTCGCGGTTTCTCTTACATATTGACATGCATCGATCGATTCTCTTGTTGGCCAGGGGCCATTCCAATAGTGGACATTTCCGCTGAGTCAGTTGCTCGAGCTTTCGTTTCTAACTGGATTGCTCGCTTTGGTGTCCCAGCTAAAATAACCACTGATCGCGGATGCCAGTTCGAGGCTTCCCTATTTCGTAATTTATCACGAATCCTAGGCGTTCTTCACATTCGTACGACCAGTTGTGGTATATGGGATCGAATTAATGATTCAGGCAACAACAGAGGACTTGAACAGTGTGGTGGAGGAGATTGTGCTTCCGGAAGATGTGAGACTGAGAGTTACTGTGGAGTGTAGGCCGCCAGTGTGTTTCACATGTGGAGAAAGGGGCCGCATGAAGGCATGGTGCACCCAGAGAAAGCCACAAACAGAACAAGAGGAGAGTGTGGACCAGGTAGTACAGGACAAGGCAACAGAAAAAGAAGTGAAGGGATTCACTATAGTTTAAAAGAAAAGAAGGAGGAGCGGAGGAATGAATTCTCCGCCAGAGAAGCAGAAAAAGAAGAGAGATGTGAAAAAAGAAACTGTGAAGAAGGGTAGTAGGAAGGAAAAAGAAAGTGGAGTTATCAGTGGAGAGAGTGTCGGAAACCCAACTGTATGAAGGTGAGATGGAGAGACTATTTATGGAGAAGAAAAGAGAGAACCAAAAGTCCAAGAGAAAGGAAAGAAGATACGAGGAGGAGAAGGAGTATGGTGTTATGTAACATACCCCAAAAATGTTGAAACAGAGAAAAAAAATAATCAAGTTACATTCAATAGTAAGAGTGAAGGTGCCTTCATACGTCTACGCGGATGATATGAAGGCAATATTGATCGAAGAGGAAAACTATAGAAAATTTAAAGAGATGTGTGGAGATAACTTTGACCTGCCAGGAGTGGAGGTGGAATTTAAAGTGTTGCCACCAGTGGTGGATTTAAGAGATATCGAACCACTAATGAAGTTCTACTAAAGACAAAAAAAAAAAAAAAAAAAAAAAAAAAAAAAAAAAAAGGTATGAAATCAAAAGGAAAAAAAAAAGAACAATTGTAAATAATACATATAACGGTACGCATGAGAGTGGGGCCCATGCGTCCATTTTCATTTTCATATAACTTTCATCTCATTTACATTCGTTTTATGTTTTTGTCCCCACTGTGGTCTTGTCTGTCCTTGTGGTGTCCCCATCTATGTTTAGGGCTTTATGCCTAATAAAGACATCAGAATATCTTTGATACTCAGCACAAACAGTATGAAACAAAGTGGGTTACCTCGTTGAACTCTTAAGGCAGAAAGAATATAATAGCTGCCAGAGTATATATGAGAGGCTTCCCGAAAAGCCTGCCATGCAAAGTAGCAGATCTTTGAAGCTTTTTTTTTTATATTGAGCTGAGAATGACATCGCGTCTAATTGAATTGAAGGCTTTTTTAAAATCGATTTTGAGAACTATCTCGACCACTGGGAGAGTGTTCACGAAAGTCTGTGGCGTGAAAGGCTGCTTCAGACTCTAGTTTAATATCAACCTCGAGTCGAACGGGTGTGAATTTGGAAAAGAGATAATAGGAGACGTGAGCTCTCTTAAGTACACCTAACTGCTTTAGGACAATGAACATTAATAAATTTAAAGAAACATCACAAAGCAACGAGGAACCAAAATGCGCTATGTAGAGGAGGATACTTTGGTGAGAGTATTCTCCCTTACATTATTTGTTTATGAAATTGCGTGAGACGCCTTTTGTGTATAAACTTTCCCTACAAGCCGTCATTCTATTAATGTTACTACTTGTTTATTCGTGATAAGATAGAAATGGACAGTCTTCTTCATTTTGAGTGAAACGCTCAAATTACTTTTTCGGAATTAATGTGAATATGATTTAATTTCATAGTTATCTCATCTTGATTGCTTTTTCCCCTTCCACAAAACATGTGCTTAACGTAATGGCGGCATCCTCTTGTGCGAATGTCATCTACAAACTTGGAAGAACTTTATTTGCACCTTCAGCCTATGTAACCAGGTAATTAAAAATGTTTTTATATATCTAATCAAAAGTGCTGCAAGATCACAGCCATCGCTGCAGGCGACTTGATTTCTAAGTATTGAAATTTTGGTTCATTTTCGTCGTTCATGCCCTTGAAAAATATGTTACAGTTCATAAAACTCAAGCATTTCGATGGCATATGTATACGAATTGTAAAACAGTGCTTTTATAGATAGAGTATACTATAAATTTTCTACAGTAGTCGAATATGCTTATACCTTAGACAAATACGGTTATTATTTTCCCAGTCACCTTGGAAAATTGGCCCCTAAAATTTAAAGATACACGCATACAAGAAGTTTTTAGAATGCGGTGTTTACGGTCTATATTAAGAGTAGAGTATAAGAGTATAATTAGGAGATAGGCCTAGAAATACTTCCATAAGAAAACCATCTCTACGTAATGTATACCATACCCAGATTATAAGAACTGAAATGGCCGGTCATGTATTAAGAAGGCAATTCAATAATTACGTAGACTTCTCAAACTCCGGAATGCATGTTTGACCGTCCGAGATATGGATCTCTCATATGAAGAGGCTAATGATAGTTCAGCTGGCAAGAGAAAGCGAGGGTCCGAAGAGAAGTGAGCAGTGAAGAATACATTTTTTCAAAAACTGTTTGAGTTGATTCTTTGGCTACTGACAGCTAATACCATGACTGGCCGGAGCGAGCTATCTGTCTGTCTCTCTCTCTCTATCTATCTATCATTCGAAAGTTATTGGAACAAATTTGACACCTATATCCATGCGTTTGAAAACACACAGAGT
>NC_068985.1:32706847-32711664 GCF_001194135.2 Octopus bimaculoides
GAGAGAGAGAGAGAGAGAGAGAGAGTGAGATAGACAGACAGATAGATAGCTCCGGCTAGTCAGTAGCCAAAGAATCAACTCAAACCAGCAGTAACGTTCCTTGTCAGTTCTACTTTCAATTCTGACAGCTAATACCATGACAGTGCCAACTGTTTATTGTACATAATGAAAGGTTGGTATTCACCGGGTTATTTTGGATAACTTTGCGTTTAATACTCTGCCTAATAAACGATAAATGGCGTGAAAACAATAACAAAATAATAAGAATGCTTAGAAAGAAAATTCATATTGATTCCCTAAGCCGATATAACTTTGCGAATATCATCTGATCTACAAATTTTATTTTCAGAAGCTAATGGATGCTAGTTGACGGTCAGGCCGTGTGACAGAGAATTTATCCACATTTGATCCGTTGTTGCTGCTCTATTAACAGACAGGTTCACTGCCTATAAGAACTAATAGCCTCAAAAAAAAAAAAAAAATCACCCGCAAGCACACAAAAAAACATGCACCTGTATACATACATCAGAGAAATAGTCAGAGTAAAATGTTTTTTTAATTTTAGATCTGGCCCCAAAAAGCCAAAAAAAAAGGGGGGGGGGCTAATGCAGTTTCACACCTCTGCTTGAAAAATGCATTAAAAAAAAATCTTTTCGGATTCCTGTTTTAGATGTGGGAGATTATGAATATGCAAAAAAAAAAAAAAAAAAAATTTAATTCAACACCCCTCATTTAAATTTTTGATTTTTTTTTTGCTCTAAAGTGATCGTAGCGAATTGACGAACATATGCAAATCGAAATTAAATACATACAAAAATATTAACATTTCTTTTTTGCATATTCGTAATCTCTGTCATCTAAAACGTAGGAATCTGAAAATTTTTTTTCAAAAAAATACATTTTTCAAGGAGAGGTGTGAAACAGCACTAGCCCCAAAAGAAAAAAAAAAGTTTTGGGGACACCTTAAGCAAGTTCCCAAGTATTTACACTTACCACTCTGAATGGCAGGAGAGAATAAATACACAGTCTTTCATGTACTGTGCAATCTGTCTCTCAATTGTAAATTTACTGTTGTTGTGGTTTTGATATTTTGGGGAGATATGAACTAAATGCCTTTACTCAACTCCTAAAAATTCACACATGAAGATTCCAAAAAGTTATCTGGAAAGTGCTATTTTCTTCATTGCACTTTTCAACAGTTTCTAGATTATACATTATCCTTTCATAAATTATATTTCTTGGGAAGAAAACTGAAAATGATGACAGGAGACTTAGAGGTTACAATTTTAATTAATTCAGTCAGTGAAATCAGCTCTTGTTCACTGAGTGCCTAATTATGGAAATCTGATAAATTAAAAATTTTTTTGTTTTAGGAATTATCTAAGTAGTTTGGGTTTAACTGTATGACACAGTTCTATATTTAAGAGATGAGGAATTATGTACATTATTTACATTTGATAGATATAGCCTCCAGCCTTCATCAGGTGTCTTGGAGAAATTTCGAACCTGGGTTCTCATTCCTAAGGTATTTTTCTATTGTTATTATTATTATTATTCAGGTCACTGCCTGGAATCGAACCAGGAATCTTGGGATTAGTAGCCCACACTCTTAACTACTATGCCATATGCCCGTGGGCAATTATGGAGTGAATTTTAGGACTTATAAATCTAATATTTTCCTATCCTTCCTTAATACTGGTTCCCATTTGCTATTCATATCTGCACTCAGTCTGCTTAGGAGGTTGTTGTGTCCTAGCATATGTGCTGCTTCTTTTAGTTTTCGTATTTTCCATTGGTGTTCTCTGTCTATTATTTTAACTTCATCCCACAGGGGGAGGTGGTCTCCATTTTTCCGTATGTGATCAGCTATACCCAATTTATCAATATCTCCTCATGTCACAACTTTGTGATGTTTGTCTACCCTTATTTTGAGGGGCCTGTATGTTTCACCTTTGTATTACCTACTACAGCTGCATGGGATGGAGTATACGCAGTTTTTGGTCTTATTCTCTTCTATTGGTGGTTTTACTTCAAGGAGATATTTGCGAAGTGTTGTATTACTCTTGAATACTGTCCTGATGTTGTACACCAAAAGAGATTACAGATGAGATGAAGGAAGTTTATGGTGATGATGCACCATCATACAATATAATCAAGCACTGGCATCACCATAGCTGCATGTTACTCAGATGAAAGCTATGAAATCCTTCCTCACCCACCAAATATGGTTGAACATTGGTGGAAATTGCTCCTATTTCTGGATGACCACATTCTGCCATTGATGACAACACTATCCATAAAGTGGAAGTTGCCATTTTGGAGGATTGCTGCATAACTATTTGGCAACTCCCCAAGAAGTAAAGATAAGTGTAGCCTCCATGGAAAAAATCATTTGTGACCATTTTCACATGCGGAAGTTGTCTGCATGATGGATTCCTTGGATGCTTGCACCTTTTCATACTTTTGTAATATGTCGACCAAGTGTTCACTTTGAGAATGTTTTGTGCTTGCTATTCTGTGATGAAACTGTTTGTGCATGTAAAGCTCAATAGGTATAGAGCAATAGCCTTTAACTGTATTTGTGGATACTACATGCATATTTAAAAACAAGGATAACGTGTATGCTTCTCTCTGTTAACACAATTTGGTCTTGTATGAAGATACAAAGGTTGGGACATTCATGTTTCCTCAATAGTTTCCAGTGAAGTACTAAGTAACTATGAAGACATCAGCACATCTAAAAAATAAAAAAGAAACTGCACTATGACTCATAATTTTATTATTTCTCTGCAGGTGGTCTTTGACCCCTTTGAGGGGTTCAATATGGAGTCCAAGATATTTACCTCCAACAATCTCTAAGAAAGAATTATCAGAAGAGTTAGATGAAACAGATGAAAGAAAATATCGCCCTATCAAAGCCGCATGTAATGAAGAGACAACTTCCATTTTGTATGATCCAGTTCTTGCGTTAGTATATATTACATTTTATTTTTATATTCTTTATGAATGTTAATTATGAAACTGAAGAGGTTCTGCATGTGATGATGGTGTTACCAGATCATTACAATATACGTTATTAGTACTGGGCATGTTTATTTACCTTACTTTTAATACATGTTAGTAATGTAAATATCAGTTAAATCCCAGTAGATAAATCCCAGGAAGATTATCTCATTTTCTTATAAAAATGAGATAATCTTCCTCTTGATAGGACATTAGTCTATCATAAGTAACATTCCAAGAAGATGTAACTTTCTGACAGCTTGGTGAACTGAAATTTATCATCTTTCTTATCACAATGAACCATAGTGTTTGTGATCATCTCTAGTTTCTGTTGTATTAAGTGAATAAAAGAGAAATCACTATGTGGATAAGATTCTCTTCTGCTGCAGGTAGCTTTGCTTGGTAGTAAAACTGAACTTAACATTTATTGTAAACTATTGAATATTCATTAATATTCTTACAACCAACAACTGTTAATTATACCACTTGTAGTACTTAGAAATAAATCAACTTTATTGTTGAAAGTCATATCTTGCCCATTGGAGCAATGCAGTAGCATTACCTCCATTTCCTTTAGATGGTTGCATGGTATCTTGTCAACTCAGTCATTCCTGCTTTCTAGATCAGCTGAAAAGGTGCGTAGAATTAAGTGTACTATTCAAATATATTGTATTTATATAGTAATACATAGGATAGTTACAGGAGAATGACATGACTAATAAAGTTAATTATATACAATAAGTAAATTGACTGCCACGAATAAGAAAGAGTGGAAATAGCAAGAAATAAAGTTGGAGGAAATAGTTTTTAAAAACTTTTATCTGGATGTAATGGTTTTTTTGCTGCTTTCTTTCCATTTTAAAATTTTGGTTTTATTTTTGGATATAAGATTATAAATATATTTTGTTTATAATAATTTATATACTCATTGCAGTAAATTCACTAATATGGTTATGAAATCAGGAAGAAAAGATGCTGCTGCTTTAGTTGTTGATGAGGTATCTTGTTGATGTTATTATTTCCATTATTAATTAATGTGACAAGTATTTTTTTTGTGCTGTTAAAAGGTTCTCAGTTTAAAGAATAGAATAGGTAGTAGTTTTATTGATTTTTAAGCCTTAATTGTTATTCCAAGGGGGACGAAAGACTCATGCAAGTCATACCTAAAAGAATATTTAAATGCTATACTGAATTTTATTCACTGCATAAACTGAGAATCTTTTATATTCATGTACATTGTTCTCTATTAAAAATAGCCACTGCTTGTCTGCAATGCCTCCCCCCACCTATACCAGAAACCCCTATAGGGCTCTGCTGCCTTGCTTCTGTACCTGAAGACTTGCATACCTTTGTCCACACTACTGCGTGCACCAAAAGGTGATATGTTACTTTGTAAAATATTAGTAAATTACAAACCACCTACTTATATATAGGTAGGTGGTTTGTTGAAATTTACAAAAAAACAAAAGATGAAGACAGGTGTATAGATAACAAACAGGTGTATTAGTTTAACACTTGGGAAGGTGAGAAAGTCTTTTACATTTCGAGCCTATGCTCTTCAACAGAGAGGAGCATGAGGAAATAAACAGAGAATAAAAAACTTTTGGAGCTAGCAGTCAATCATGGCAGCTGGCTGGACAATGGTAGTTAGACAGGAGAGCTAGGAAGAAGGAGAGATAAAGTATTGGTGATCCCAAAACAAAGGTGCGTGTACATGTGTATGTGAGAGTGTGTAAGTGTGAGTAGGGGCTGGTGACTGACGTGTTGATGTGTGTGGGTGTGTGGATGATGGTGTGGATGCTGGTCAGTGGTCA
>NC_068985.1:32711986-32713575 GCF_001194135.2 Octopus bimaculoides
CAATCCAAACACAGACAGGTGTTGTAATGAATGACCAGTAGAGCGGAAATGGCGCGAGACTGGGGTGTTGTTGCCAAGTCTAATGTCTCGGAAGTGCTCTGCGAACCAGTTAGCCAAGCAGCGTCCCATTTGACCGATGTACAGAGAAGGAGAGATAGAGCAAGAGATGCAATGAATGATATTGCTAGAAGTGCATGCAAAGAAGTCAGTGATATGATAGTGACAATGATGGGTGCCTGTGAGGATGGTGGTGTTGGAGAGGTAGGGGCAAGTGCAGCAGGGGAACAAGCCAGGTTGGGAGGTGGAGTTAGGGAAGAAGCTGTGGACCAGGAGGTCACATAGGTTGTGGGCTTGCTTGGAGGGGACGGGTAGGTTGGGGAAGATGTGTGAAGTGGAGGGGTCAGACTGGAGTCGCTGGAAGGCTTGTAGAATGGTGTGTTGGAGGGGTGGTAGGTGAGGGAGATGGGGGTACATTTACTCCCAATAGCGGCAAGAATTTTAATATGTTTGAATGAGGATAGGTTAAAGCAAGAACAACTGATGTGACATGTCTGTTATCAAGCGATCACTAAACGTTCTTTCCATGTGCCGAATACCATCACTCCTTCCCATGTTCCCTCCTGCTTCCCTTTCCCAGTTTTCAGAGTTGGTACTGTCAGTGTAGGCACATTGAAAGGTATGTCTAGCAAGATTGTTGAGATGCTTGAATGGAAGTGTGTTGATACATGCTGCATTCAAGAGGTAAGGTGGAGGGGAGCTTCAGCCAGGTTCTTCACAGGCAAGACATATAGGTATAAAATCTTCTGGGAAGGTAACAGTGACGGGGTAATTGGTGTGGGCATACTTCTTGCTGAGAAATGGGTGGGTAAGGCCATAGTGGTAGTCAGTGTGCAATAGGGTGCTTAAGCTCAGGCTAGTCTTGCAGAATAGTATCTGCCTACATCCCACAAGTGGGCCTACCTAATGAACAGAAGGACCACTTTTATGATATTCTTCTGCAGGCTACCTCAAAGACGAGTGACAATGATCTCATCTTTGTGGTTGGGGATTTCAATGGGCGTGTCGGATGGCAGACTGGTATCTTCCACGGTGTCCAAGGGGGCCATGGAATTGGTTCCTGAAATGAAGAGGGAACAATGCTACTGGAGTTCTATGATGCAAATAACCTATTGATGTACAACACCAACTTCAGGAAGCCAGCCAGCCACCTGATAACCTACCAATCGGGTGACTGTGCAAGCAAGATCGATTACATTCTCACCAGACTGTGGGATGCGTGGTTGCTCTTAAATACAAAAATACTCCCTGGTGAAGAATGTACCCCACCAGCATAGACAAGTCATTAGTGATTTTAAACTCGAGGCCAGAAGGATGTTGAGAAGCAGTCCAATCTGGAAAAGAAGGATTTGGAAGTTTAAAGACCATTTATATGGTCAGAGATTTAGGGACATCTTAATTGAGAAATTTGATGAGAGGGAGGAGGAACTACAGACTTGCGACATAGAGGGCAACTGGGAATTCCTGCGGGATAGCTTGCTGAGTGCCACAGACCAAATCTGTAGCTGGTGCAAAGTCCCGTCCAGACCTAG
>NC_068985.1:32713585-32721773 GCF_001194135.2 Octopus bimaculoides
GGACATCTTAATTGAGAAATTTGATGAGAGGGAGGAGGAACTACAGACTTGCGACATAGAGGGCAACTGGGAATTCCTGCGGGATAGCTTGCTGAGTGCCACAGACCAAATCTGTAGCTGGTGCAAAGTCCCGTCCAGACCTAGGGTAACATAGTGGTGGAACAGTGTGGTAGACAAGGCCATTAGAGCAAAGAAACAGGTCTGGAAGAGTGGGGGTAGCAGGGAACTGTATCAGATAGTCAGAAGGGAAGTTAAGAGACAGGTATATCTAGCCAAGGAAGAAGCAGAAAAGTTTGCCTATGTTCAGTGATGTGAGGACCAAAGAACTGAAGTGTTTCAGATTGCAAGACAGGTGTGAAAGAAAATTGTGATGTCATAGGAGAGAAATGTGTCCGCATGGATGATGGTGCATTTGCATTTAATGATTCTGTAAAGAAAGAGGCTTGGAAATGCCGTTATGAAAGACTACTGAACGTGAAGAATGAATGGGAGGAGGAGTGTCTGGCAAATGTTGACCCAATTGAGGGATCAGCTACCCAAATTGACAGTTCCTTGGTAGATAAAGCAATTAAGGATATGAAATCGGAAGCCCCCCCTCCCCAATCCATCAGGAATCACTGCTGAGATGCTTAAAATATCTGGCAGTTGGGTTATGGTCTAGTCACTCATATTGTAAATCAGGTGGTTCACGACGAGTCATATCCAATGATTGGTGTAGTAGCACCATAGTCAATTGCTACCAAGGTAAAGTTGATGCCTGAAAAATAATTACAGAGGTATCAAATTGTTAGATCAGGTGATGAAAGTTACGGAGAGAGTCATAGCCCAACTAATTAGGAAGAGAGTTAGACTAGATGAGATATAACTTGGTTTTGTACCAGAGAGAAGCACCACTGATGCTATATTTCTGGTAAAGCAGCTGCAGGAGAAATACATAGCCAAAGATATACCTCTGTACCTGGCCTTTGTTGACTTTGACAGGGTTCTCTGATCTCTTATCTGGTGGTCAATGTGGAACCTAGGGATAGACAAGTGGTTGGTGAGAGCTGTACAAGCCCTGTACAGGGATGCTACCAGTAAGGTGAGGGTTGGCAATGAGTATAGCGAAGAATTCAGGGTGCAAGTAGGGGTTCACCAAAGATCAGTGCTCGGCCCCATCTTGTTCATCAAGTCCTCCAGACAATAACGGGAATTTTAGACAGGCTGCCCCTGGGAGCTCCGCTAAGCTGATGACCTTACTCTGAATTACTACCAGAACTAGAGAAGTTCTAGGTATGGAAGCAAGGTCTAGAATCAAAGGGCCTTAGAATTAACCTAGCAAAAACCAAAGTCTTAGTAAGTAGGATGGGAGACAAATCACAAATCCCTTCAGATAAATGGCCCTGCTCGATCTGTAGAAAAGGTGTAGTTAGAAACTCCATAAGATGCACCTGATGTAAGCTTTGGACACATAAAAGGTGCAGCAATATCAGAGGATTGTTAACAGGGAAGCTAGTTTTTGTGTGTGGAAGATACGCAGGTAAAATAAACGCAGAAAATAGTCTCCATTAACTACCAGGAGGGCAAGCTAGAAGTAGTAGAAAGCTTTTATTATCTAGGTGACCAAGTTAGTGGAGGTGGATGCTCCAAGAGCATAACTCTGAGAATAAAATTAAGCTGGGCAAAGTTCAGAGAGCTCCTATCTCTGCTGGTAACAAAGGGCCTCTCTCTCTGAGTGAAAGACAGATTGTATGATTCTTATGTGTGAACAGCTATGCTACATGGCAGTGAAACATGGTCTGTGATCTTAAAATGGAGCAAAAATCAATATTTGGCATTTAATAGCTGTATCTGTATGTTTGTATTTATGTAAATGTATTTACGTGTCTTGATATATCAGGTGGGTGCTCATCATATGAATGTGCATGTATGTAGCAGTTACCCAGAATTTACATTTGACAATGTAAAAAACCCCCACATATATGTAATGTTGGACTATTGACTACCTTATTATGAGCTCAAATCTACAAGTTTCCTAATAGTTAAGGCAAAAAGTACATCAATTTGTAAATATACTATCTCAGACAATATACACATGTTTAAATGTGCAAAAAAAACTACCCCTCTTATGTCAGCATAGGAAAATGGATTAAAAAATGTAAATTTATTTTAGATGTTGGAGAGCATAAAAATATCCCAGTTAGAAAAATATCATAAAGCCTCAGACGAAGTAAAAACTGAAATTGAGTTAAACCCAGTTACAATATTTCATGAAGCCCTTGAAAATTGCAAACCAGTTCTATATCTAATGAAGGTGCACAAAGGTGGTGTTCGATATAATGTAAGTATAAAGACAGTTTATCCTTCTTTGATTACTTTGTTAAGATTTTATCTAAACATAGTTATATGTTAAATATTAGAGATATTTTGCAAATTCTTATTGTACGTATCTTATTACAAGGCTTCTTGATCACTTTTAGGGCCGACCAGTTTCACTCCCCATCCTCACTATGTTTTTGAAACATAAAATATTGTGTATGGGGATAGAAATGGCTTTACTTTACAATGGTTTATATTCTGCATCAAATATGGGCTTACTTTAACAAACTACTTTATGATCTGTATTTACATAATAGCTATCTATGAAAATAAGACTAGGTTCTGCCATTCTTTTATTTTATATGAATATTTTCTAGAAACATGTTAGCTGAAGATCTTGAAATATGAACAGTTTTTGCAACTATAACATTGTCAAGGTTTTTATGTACTATTGTTGTAGCTTAAAACAGTTATTAATTTGGAATGTATCATTTCAATGCAAAGGTTAGAAGCTTTTATAATAATCGCTTTTCAGAACTGATAAGCTGTTTAGTCTGTCCACCCAAGCCCTCCTACTCTTGTCATTTGGTAGGATCAGAAAATGTTGGCCAATATAATAATGTATGGTATTTGGCTATGTACCTTTACATTCTTAGTACAAACTGCCTTTGCTCCTTTTGAGGTTGATAAAATATTTAGTTATATGCTGTTTATACAGTACCAGCTGCCGAGACTTGAAAGTAAAATCCCAACATGGCCAAAAAGTTCAATAGCTGAAACCAATGAAAGAATAAGATAATTGTTATTGTTTCACTCTCAATTCCCTTGCTGAATCATGAATTGTAGCCAACTTCTCTTTGCTTTTTTACTGTTCAGGAGTTTGGGTTGATCAGTAATCATATCAGATAGGTTTTACAAATGTTATGGGCTACATATCTCCTTAGACTAAATTAAAAAAATCATTGACCACAGAGTATGGTCATGTTATGAGTGAGTAGAATAACACATAAATATTTGAAAGTATCAGGATTGTATGATTTGTTGGTTATATTGTAAACGTAGAAAGAGCAGGTTGTTGTTTAGACACAACATATATGCATACAGGCAAAACAGTACAAAGGTTGATGTATTACTTGATCTGTTAGAGCATGGCTTTATTTCTCTTTCAAATTTAAACTAATTTCATTCAGATTAATACCATCCAGATATTTGTGCAAACGAAATTAGATTTGATAATGTATTAGAAGATTAACAAATATATAATTTAAAATAAAAGAAAGTTTAAACTTTTCAAGAGCTCCATGATAGAGCTTGATTTTTTATGAGAGAAAATCTGTATCCTGTTATTTATTCAGTAGACTCTATTTTTACTGTTAAATAGGGAGAAACTTTACTATCTTGTGATATCATTCTATTTTATTATTTTGGTGTGTCTCTGTTATTTACTGCTACCTTGCTGTTATCTCTTTGCTGCTCATAACACTTATTGAACTGTCTTGGACAAGTTAGTAGCAATCTATTTGAGTTGATTCAATGTCTGTTTTTGTGAAACAATTTTAGGTCCCAGTATGCTGTCCTCCAAAAAGGCAGACATTTCTGGCAATGAAATGGTTGGTCCAGAATTGTCGTGATAAAGAGTGGAAAGCGAAGATGTCAAATAAGTTATCTATAGAAATCTTAGCTGCTTATAATTATGAGGTATGTCATACTTATTTTAATTTTTTTCTATTTGTTTAACTAAGTAAAATTTAAATAAGCTAGATTAATTGCAAGAAAATATAATTAAGAAAACATCAGCTAAGGTAATTCAGCCAATCATCCATGTTATTTATTTCCTTTAGTTCATTTTATTTTTCATTATGTAAATTATATTAGGCTAAAAGTACTTGTAACTCTTTCTATTTATAAAAATTTAATCAAATCAAATGATTTTCAGGTTTGATTATACTGTGCTGATGAGGTCTAATAGACCAAAGCATGCTCATAGTTGTCTCTTGTTTGCAAAAGGATAAGGCTGTCCTTTCTTGATATTTGTAAATTAACTCAAGAATTTAATTCTTAAATTCTTGAAATTATACTAAGGCAAAATTGTTTGCTCACTGGGCAAAATACTTAGCTGCATTTCGCCCGTTTTTACATTCTAAGTTCAAATTCCAATGGGGCTGACTTTGCTTTCATAAGTACCAGTCAATCACGCATTGGTGTAATCGATTTATCCCCTGCACCGAACTTTCTGGCCTTGTGCTAAAATTTAAAACTAATTCTTGAAATTATCTGTCCTTCACTTTGAGTGTTGCTAACAATTGCTGCCAGATTTTTTGATTTCTTTTCCCCAAGAAGGAAATTTCAATTAAGAATATTTTTGTGTTTGGTGTTCAGTGCCTATCTTCTAAGTTAATAAAATATATGTTTACTTCCTTTTCTAATTGCTTTAATCTTTCTTAATAGCAGTAACACTGATTTTATAAAACTGTTTTACTTCCGTTTTATCACTGGTAAAAATGAATGTAAATTATTTAGTTACTTGTTGCAAGTATTTGTTTAGTGGGGTTACTTCCCTTGTCTGAAATACATAGTTATGTGCCTTGCTTTGGGATACTATAAAAGAATTACAAAGATTTGAATTCATAGCAATGCATCTTAGTGTCATGCCACTTTCACTCAATATCAACAGTTTCTTTAATAAGATTTACAAAGACTGGAGTTCTAAGCTTTAATATATTAAAGCTTAAAAGAAACATTTTTTTCTCTTTTTTTAAATAAGTTTAGGCCCTCCTAAACTGGTAAATTGTTATGGTTGATCTCAACCTGAATATCTGTGAGAAAAATGTCATTGGAGAAGGAACCTGAGACTTAGTCTAAATGTTTGCAACAGGTGATGGTGTTAGGAGTATGAAGGAAAGTGTAAAGAAAATCAAGTTCTTTATAAGAAGTTTATGTATGTCTTTCTGATTTTATAGGGACGGACGATACTGAAGAAACAAGAACTTCACCGGCAATGTGAAGCCAATAAAGCATATGCTCATTTCCGTTGGTAAAGAAAAACAAGGCAAAATTGAATTGTCCATCTAATTTACTGTGTTAAATATACAGTAGTTTGAAGTAACTACAATACACCAAGAGGAAACGTCTATGGACTGTTCACATATCAGCTGATGATAATTCATAAAATGAATATTCTGAAAAGACTAGCAGTAGATGTGAATGCATATACATATGTGCATGGTATGCTGAAGGAAAAGCAGCACTGAGACAGAAAGCTTGTGTCCTGTCAAAGGTTCTGATTTGATGTACAGCTATTTGATAAAGAAATTTAAATAACTGTAGAGTGAGAAAAAAAAATGTTGTTTGTAAATTATATTATGTAAATATACTGGTAATTAGATAAATATTTTTAGTATTATTTGTTTCGAAACCTGATTTTATTTCTTTATATATTTTTTTAAGGTCAGTGGCATAACCAGTTGAGTACTGGATAAAATACTTTGTGATAATTAGTTTACTAGGGGTTAACTTAATTTTTCATTCTTCCTAACTAGTCAAGTTAATTAATTGTACCCTCCTAACATAAGTGTTTTCTCTGAAATTTTATTTCACATTTTTTTAAAAATAACAACTAGATAATTTTACAAATTTAGTTGGCATGAATTGTTTGAATAAATTTGATTTTTTTTTTTTCTCTCTGGTACAACTATAAAGTGATTTATGCTCCTGTAACTGTTTAGGAGGAAATAGAACAAAAAAATTATGACCTAGAAAAATAGGAAAAAATGCCCGACTTAAAAGAAAAGATCAAAGAGTAATGTGAGTATAATTGGTAACAACAGAATTGCTTGAATCTCAAGGGTAATGGTTAAATATTCTGTAGTACTTTTGTACCTTTATGTTCTGAATTTAAACCTCACTTATCATCTTTGTTTTCATCCTGAGAGTGGATGGAGGGGGTCAATACAATAAAGCACCAGTCAATTACTTGAAAGATTTTGTGTATTTATGCCTTTGTTCATCATCAACTGGTTGAGCTTGACTGGACATTTTTAACTCATGCACACCATCCATCTCCGTCCTGCATTAGTTGAGGGAGGTATTCAGTGTCTCTGGTAAGTTGATCTACATTACGTTGTGTTTGGATGACCAGCTCGAGTACAGTTATGGTTTGGCATCCATAGCAGTAGGTCACTTGCCAACTCTTTTGTTTATTTCACCAACTATGTCCTGCAAAGAGCAAGCACCTTTCCTTTGTAATAGTAGAAACAGGCAGATCTCCATACAGCTGTTTTTCATGAGATGAGTTCTCCAAGACATGTTTAAGATTGCTCTTAGCTTTTGGGTGTAAGTTCCATCTAGCTTGAATTCCACTTTTTGGTAAGCTAGTTCCATGTGAAATTTGTTTGTAGCTAAAATTAATGATTTTGTGAATTTTTCAAAAATGTACGTCTTTTCTGCCCCACTCTGTAAACATCAGCTGTGGTTTAAAAGGTTTAAAGCTAAGAATTGTGACATATCTGACAAGCCTCACTTTGGATAACGACGTACTCTGAAAGATGACTTTTTGAATGAGACTAATATAATCAGATCTGCGTCAAAGCACTAAAGATTTGGTGCAAAAACTTGATGTATCATGTTCAACTATCCACAAACATCTCATGCAAAGAGGTAATTTGGGTTCCTCATGAGCTTATGCTTGAGAACCAGACACAATGTTCCACCATCTGCAGGGCATCGTTACAGTTGATGAAAAATGGGTTTTGCATCACAACAGGTAATGGAAAAGACAAAGGTTATCATGTAATGAGTGGCCAGTGCCAACACCAAAACCAGAACTCCATCCACAAAAATCCTTGCTTTGTGTTTGCTAGAACACAAAAGTTATCTTCAATTATGAGCTACGGAAACATGGAAGGACCATCAATGCAGATGTCTTTGCCAACAACTTGATTGTGTAAATGAAAAATTAGGTTGAAAGTAGTCAGCTTTGATAAACAGAAAAGGTGTTATTCTCCAGTATGACATTGTATGACCACACTCTTCAAAACAAGCCCAAGAAAAAATAAGAAGAAAATAAGTTCTTGCACATCTTCCATACTTATCTGATGTAGTACTAATGGATTTCCATCAGTTCCAATCACTAGAACATTTTACAAGAGGCAAAACATTCAGAAAAAAAGAGGAAGTTGAAAACAGTCTTTTAAACTTTTTTCAGGAGGAAAAATAAGTTTCTTTGAGCGTGGCATAAAAAAGTTACTTTCCCATTGGGCTGTAGTCATTGAAAATGATGGAGATTACATTCCTGACTAAAACTATTTAAATAAACATAGTTTACATTGCTTTACATTCTGGTAAAAAGCAATTAATTTCTGAACACCCTAATACACACTCACACACACATATATACATAACTGTTGAGGACATGCATAGGCTCACAAGGAATGAAGCCAGTATGCTCAGATGGATGTGTAATGTCAGTGTGCATACTAGACAGAGTGTAAGTACCTTGAACCTAAGAAGCATCAGCTGTGGTGTGCAAGAGAGACATCTGCGATGGTATGGGCATGTGGCAAGAATGGATGAGGATAGCTGTGTGAAAAAGTGCCACACCCTAGCAGTTGAGGGAACTTGTGGAAGAGGTAGGCCCAGGAAGACCTGGGATGAGGTGGTGAGGCACGACCTTTGAACATTGGGCCTCACCGAGGTAATGACTTCTGACCAAGATCTTTGGAAATATGCTGTGCGTGAGAAGACCTGGCAAGCCAAGTGAGACCTAAATCCAAGGCCTCTGCCAGGATGTTTACCTTCCTACGTTGGACACTAAACTCCGCTTGCGAAGACCTGTTGAGGCAAGTGAAATCGAACTAATTCGACGGATGGCACACATGCCAACGTCGTCTCC
>NC_068985.1:32721834-32738183 GCF_001194135.2 Octopus bimaculoides
AGCAAAATCGTGATGGCACCGGTGCCCTGGCACTTGTGCCGGTTGCACGTGTAAGGACATTCAAGCGAGATCGTTGCCAGTGCCGCTGGACTGGCTCTCGTGCAGGTGGCACGTAAAAGACACCATTTTGAGCGTGGCCGTTGCCAGTACCGCCTGACTGGCCTTCGTGCGGGTGGCACGTAAAAGCACCCACTACACTCTGAGTGGTTGGTGTTAGGAAGGGCATCTAGCTGTAGAAACTCTGCCAAATCAGATTGGAGCCTGGTGTAACCACCTGGTTCACCAGTCCTCAGTCAAATCGTCCAACCCATGCTAGTATGGAAAGCGGACGTTAAACAATGATGATGATATATATATATATATGTATGTATGTATGTATATTGGTGTTTTTCTCCTGTGTTGGTGGCATGCAATAAGCACCATGCATGCATGGGTTGCCAGTGCCACCTGATTGGCTCCCTGTGCTGGTGGAACAAAAAGCACCATCCAAACATGGTCGATGCCAGTGCCGCCTGACTGGCTCCCGTGCTGGTGGCATGTAAAAAGCAGGCATTAGAAAGGGCATCCAGCTGTAGAAACACAGCCAGATCAGATTGGAGCCTGGTGTGGCCTCCTGGCTTGCCAGTCCCCAGTCAAACCATCCAATCCATACCAGCATGGAAAATGGACGTTAATCGATGATGATGATGATTACAATCCTGCTAAACTCTTTTGAGATCAAGAGCTATCCCTCTGAACAAGCTATTCATTGATTCCTCCAAAAGGTGTTTGAAGGCTGTCTTGCTATACAATGGAAATAAATATTCATCCATTCCAGTGGCACATTCTGTAAAACTAAAGGAGACATATGAAAATCTAAAAAACTTTTGTTAAATATAAAGTATGCAGAATATCACTGGCAAGAATGTGGAGATTTCAAAATTATAGGCATGTTTTTAGGCCAGTGGGCAGGCTACTCATAAATGCATGTTTCTTACAGGAATGGGACAGCAGAGCTAAAGAAAAGCACTGGATGGATAAAAACTGGCCACAAAAGAGAAGTTTGTTACCTGGATTTGAAAACATTTTGCTTAAGCCTTCGATTGAACTGGCAAAAGTAGTGTTACCAACTTTGCACATCAAACTGAGTTTGATGAATCGGTTCATAAAATCTTTGCCTACAGATGGACCATGTTTGCAGTATCTCTCAAAAAAATTCTCAAAATAACCAATGAGAAAATTAAAGCAGAAATAGTTGTTGGTCCAGATTATGAGAAATCCATGAATGAATCTCAAAAGCAGGCATGGGTGAGCTTCAAGTGTGTTGTCAAAAACTTTTTGGGAAACAATAAGTGTTCAAATTATAAAATCATAGTTGATACCATGTTGCAAAACTTCAAAAAGTTTGGGTGCAGCAAGTGTGTTAAAATGCACTTTCTTTACTCACACCTCGACTATTTCCCAGTGGACCTTGGCAATCTAAGTGAAGAGCGTGGTGAGAGATTTCACTAAGACACCAAAGAAATGGAGTGGAGGTACCAGGGGAGGTGGAATGTAAATATGATGGTGGATTACTGCTGGACTCTAAGGAGAGACTGCAAGTAACTATCGAAAGCTGGAAAGAAATTAAAGAAAAGGAAGTTTGGAAAGGAGTAAAATTACTTTAAAACCATGGTAAGTGCATTAAAAATATATATTTACTTAATATGTAAGCCTACATACATTCATCATCATCATCATCATCATCATCATCATCATCATCATCATCATTTAACATCCGCTTTCCATGCTAGCATGGGTTGGACATTTTGACTGAGGACTGACAAACCAGATGGCTGCACTAGGCTCCAGTCTGATCTGGCAAAGTTTCTACAGCTGGATGCCCTTCCTAACACCAACCGCTCCAAGAATGTAGTGAGTGCTTTTACGTGCCAGTCAGGTGGTATTCATATCTTTTTTATTATTATTCTAGTCATTTGATTTTAATTTCATCAGCCTTTTATTTAAAAGTCTGCCACAAAAGGAAATGAATGACAAAAAAAATCATCATATCTTTGGCAGCTATTTGTTCAAAATCTGTGTGATAGGTAAAAACTAAAAACATATTTGAAATCAGCATTAAAAAATGGTTCAGAATCATCTACAAGTCGACAATCATCATTTACTTCATTTAAAAATACAGTATTGTATAATCAGAAATTGAATCTCATTGGCTGTGAGGTTACAGTACTTAACTACAGCCTTACTTCATTCATTTCATTGTGTGTCTGTCAAGACACACACACACACACACACACACACACATACACATACACACAGAGTTACACAATTTATTTGATCAAGAATAATTTTATAATGTCTGAAGCAAGTGTATCCTGCTAACTCATGTTACATGTCTACACTCCATAATAGCCAGACCTAACTGTCACATGAATTATTTTCCAGATAGAAATATGCATATCCAATGGAAAGTTGGTGATAAGAATGTATTTTTCTGTCCTAAAAAAATAGTAACATAAATAATTTGTTTACAATGAATGACCTTTTTTGTCAGTGTTTACAATGAACTGTTTATTCTGTTTTTCATTGTTTACAAAGGGACCAACAATTTTATGTCAGCAAAAATTATATTAATTGAATTGCACTTATTTTTCAGATCTCAATGCAAAAATGTACTTCACAAGCCTCTAATACAGTGTTTCCCAAACTTTTCATGCCAAATTGCAATATCGCCCACCTAACGGCCAAAAAATGCTCCATTGCCCACCTGTGTAAAAAAAAAAACCCCTGACACAACCCCCAGCACAAAATCCCTTAGGAAAAATCCCCCTTGTATCATTTGACACACACACACACACTATATTGTACACTTGTTGCCCTGTTAGTACTGTTTGGACTAAATATGTGGTTGTTTATAAATCCCTTATTGTGGGTTTAGTTTTGCTATTAGTGTGAATAAAATTCTAGTGTTAATTCCATATTATGCAGACAGATTAACTTCTGGAAACTTGCGTTTTCTTTTACACTGATTTTTATTTACCCCAAATGAATCATTGATCAGAACTACTGATGCAAAAATAAGTAATGATTGTATTATAAAGGAAAAGAATAAAACTTTTTTACTGAGAACCATGTGTTTGGTGCAATGCAGCTAGTGCAGATACATTCGGTTTCAAACTTGTCAATTTTAGCTGCAAGTCCCCTCGTTGTGTCACATCCAATCTGTAGGCAACCTTATTTGAATCCAGTGCTGTCATGTTTTAATGAGAGTCATCTATAGTTATCTTCCCTGTCATATCATTAGCAACTAGGTGGCGCTCGTTACATAGCTATAAAAGATGCACACAGACAGGTAACATCGTCTTTCTCTCACACACTGCCTGCAGCTAGCTATGGTTTTCTCCATCTCTGTTCCTGCTAGAAGACAACTTCTCGTTGATTGAATTTTTTTACACCAGTCATGGAATATGGCAAGACGAAAACATTTCCTTATTCAAATTCCATTCTGTCCTTTGAATGTTAATGTACAAGCTGTGTAAACGCTCTCATCCCAGATTGGAATAAATCCCTCATGTACATGAAGTCTTCACAAATCTCACACGAGTTGTTGTTGTTCCTCACTAGATTGATCCTAACAGCTATTGAAAGATGACTGAACATTATATTAAAATTAGTGGGCTAAAAACCTGCTAAAAGTCCAATTCTTTTATTGCAAAGTAAAGTTCCAACATGGTTAAATCCAGATTCAACCAGGTATGAGGTAGGGAGGTCAAGCAAAAGTAATATCAGATGTTTCCACAGATTGGGTAGGAATTCAATATACTCTGATGGTACTACGAACCTTCTTTGCCATTACGATGATATCACAGTGTGGCATCATTGTCATTTTGTAATTCTATCAATTCCTCTTGAATGTCATCCTCACAATTGACTGCATCCACCTCGAACGGATTGGTATACCAATTTGGAATATTCAGTGCAATAACATCTTGAAATCACTCCACCATGTTATCGTGCAGTGATTGTAAATAGTTGCGATATGTAGTTAAATCCTCATCAACCAATTCATCTTTCAAAGAATCAAGTTGTGGAAATTGATGGAATTGATACTTTGAAATGTTAATCTTATACAACATCAATTTTGAAATGAAGGTAATGATAAATGATTTACAATCAATGAGAGTTTTTCTGTTTCCTTGCAATAACTTATTCAAATCATTTAATTTTATGAGTGGCACTTCTTCACACAGCTCCCCTCGTCCATCCGCAGTACATGACCATACCAATGCAAGCGTCTCTTTTGCATGCCACATCTGATGCTTCTTATGTCTAACATTTCTCTTAGGGTACTTACACTCTGTTGTGTGTGCACACTGACATTACACATCTAGAAGATCATGCTAGCTTCATTTCTTTCAAGCCAACACATGTCTTCAGCAGTCATGGCCCATGTTTCACTACCGTGAAACATGGCAGTTCACACACATGCATCATACAATTTACCTTTCACTCTGAGCAAGAGGCCCTTTGTCACCAGTAGGGGTAGAAGCTTTCTGAACTTTGCCCAGGCTATTCTTATTCTAGTGGTAACACTCACTGAGCATTCACCTCCACTACAGACTTGGTCACCTAGGTCGCGGAAGCTATCAACTACTTCTAGTTTCTGCCCCTGGCATGTGATGGAGTCTGTTTTCTGAGCATCTATGGTGTTAGGGTTAGGGTTAGGGTTGGGGTTTCTGCTGCACGTGAAAGCTATCTTCCTGGTTAATCTTCCTTTGATGTTGCTGTACCTCTTATGTGTCCATAGCTTACACTGGGTACATCTTATGGAGTTTCTACCTACACCTTTTCTACAGATCGAGTAGGGCCACCTACCTGAAGGGGTGTGCAATGTGTTCACCTTCCTACTTACTAGAACTTTGGTCTTTGCAACATTGACTCTAAGGTCCTTCGATTCTAAATGTTGCTTCCACACTTGAAGTTTCTTCTCTAGTTCTGGTAGTGATTCTGCTCTGAGGGCCAGGTCATCAGCATAGAGGAGTTCCCAGGGGCAACCTGTCTTAAATTCTTGTGTTATTACCTGGGGCTGAGGGCTGATCCTTGGTGGAACTTACTTCTACCCGGAATTTTTCATTATACTCATTTCCAATCCTAACCCCACTAACGACATCTCTGTATAGGGCCTGTAAAGCTCTTATTAACCATTCTTCAATTCCCAGTTTCCACATGGCCCACCAGATAAGGGATTGGACTGTCAAAGGCTTTCTCCAAGTCCACAAAATCCAAATATAGGGGTTTATCTTTGGCTAGGTATTTCTGCAGTTGCTGTACCAGGAATATAGCTTCTACCTGGCACAAAACCAAACTGCATCTCATCTAAGCAGATTCTCTCCCTAATTAGTTGAGTTATGATCCTCTCCATGACCATCACCTGATTAGTTGGGCTATGACCCTCCCCGTGATCAAATATACCAAAAATAATTTAATCCCAGTAGGCAAGGAAAACTTCTGTTCTCTTTCTTAGTCTATTAATAAACAGTTTTCTTTTTTTATCCAATATTTGTTTCATTAATTTTGACTAATGTTTTCCATATTTTGTGCAAAACTATCCAAAATCTTCATCTGTACAATACATTTCCAAATTCTTTTCGTTAGTTTACCAACTTTCTCACTTCCTTCTCTTATCAAAATTTGCTTATTGTAGACAATTATGACTGCAGCTGTTGCAGCATGCAATCAATACATATATAATGAACTAAAGAGCCTTTTTGGTTTGTTACTTGAATGTATAGCAAAAACATTCCTAAATGAAATTCTGTGTCAAAAATGTTTTCTTTCTTTTCAATTGTGAGTTATTGAAATTAGAAATACAGTGTGCAAACTGAAGCTGGTATTTGGCAAATAGATTGGTGTAGATTAATAGGAGATGAATGTGTAGAATATTGACAACCATATGGATATATTAAGTGTTTGAAAAATGAGGGGATATAGTATATCAGATTAGTAGTAGAGTTGAATTAGCTGAATGGATATGGTGTCAGCCTCATTGCTAAAAGGTTATGATATATATTACACGAAAGTAAAACAGATAGGTATTGAAAAAGAATGATTCAGACATAACACTGAATTGATGGGAAGATGAGAACTTCATATTGTCTAATACAAGAATGAATAAATGAATCCATTTATGTGGAAAAACAGACAAAAATATACAGTGATTTAAACATTAGATGGCGGTGAGTTAAGATTAATGATTTTATTAATCATTAATAGTTTATTTGAAAACATTTCTGTTAATCATATTTTTAACATTTATTAACATGGTTAGTTTCCACCAAATTAACTTTTAATTTTCATTAGATTTTTGTTAGCAATATAGGGCATGTTAATGTAAAAGAATTGCTCTAAAAATATACAAGATATCTAAATTTGCAAAAAAATAAACATTCCTTTTGTACTAGTATGGAAAAAGGATATAAAATAGTCTCAAAATACAAGGAAGTATCAAGTATGAAGTAGTACACTCATTCTTGAATACTTTATATAATATTCTCAACCAACTTTAATATAAAGATAGTTAAAGAAACTAATGTAGTTATTAAAAATCTATATCACAGAAGCTAGGTTACAACAGCTATACTGTTTTACAAAATGTAGACAAGTTACATCTCATTAAATATAAGAACTATGGTGACATCACAATATGAAAGATGCTTTTGCATCTTCGTGCATAGAAATGCCTTTTCCATACCCGATGTCAAGTCCTACTTAGAATAGAAATATCTTTCACTCAACAATCAAAATTTAGAACAATCTTCCAGAAGCTGCAATTTGAATCATCTCCATCAATGGTATCTAATTTTTCAGAAGTTACACATAAGTTAAAGCGAATCATAGAGGGTTTCTCCTTGTAACCTAAATATCTAACGAGGCTATTGTTCAGAAAGTCATATATTATGCAAAAAAAAAAAAAGGAAAAAACCACATAGTTTGTATGGTTAAAATAAATGAACAAAATGTAGATTTTAATAGGCATTACAGGATCAGTTCAATTGAGATTCAGGCAAAATTTAATAGAATAAAATTTTATTACATGATTAAATAATGTAAGCAAATCTCTTGGGAATTGGTACTATATTTAGTAAAATTTAATAGAGAAATATTTTCTGATGATTCTTTTTTCAAACATATGTTGCAAAATGGTTTGAGATTAAAAAAAAATATGAATATGACAAACATGAAATTGTTAAATAGTTGAATTTTCCTTTCATGGCACCAAGCAAATACATCAGTTACATGACTGCTCCTCAAAAAAAGAAAACAAGTTAAAGCTGGAATGGATGAAACAGCTATATTAAAGGCAAAAGCAATAACTATACAAAATGTATAATAAATATTATAAATATTGTTTTAATTTATGCATAATTTATGTATTCTTGTTTTCAACCTGAATTTGTAATGACAATGTAAACTTCTTTTGATTAAGGTATCTTTTACATGTTGCTGCGTGGGCGCTTTTATGTGGCACCATATGAGTACTTTTATGTGGTGTTGCATGGGTACTTTTATGTGACACTGCCACAAGTGCTTTACACCACCAGAAGGATCAGTTTTAACACTTCTGTTGTGAAGCACTGGTATCTCAGTCCTTTCTTATTTTGCCTAAAAGGATCAGCTTCCTGACATTGTTCTTTAGGACTTCCTCCCATGTCTTCCCGAGTCTCCCACTTCCATGTGTTCCATATACTTTGAGAAATCAGCACTTTTTTTATGTAGCTGTTGACATCCATTCACGTCACATGACCAAACCAGTACAGTCTTTTCTCTTGTACACAGCAACCAATTCCTCTTATGCCTAACTGCTCTCTCAGAACACTGGCACTCTGTCAAACATGTACACTTACATTATACATTCAGCGAAGCATACTAGCCCCATTCCTTTCTAACCTTTGCATGTCCTCTGCATTTAGAGCCCACTTCTCACTATCATGTAGAATTGCTGTCCACATACATGCATCATACAATGTTCCTTTCACTTGGAGAGAGAAACCTATTGTGGCCAACAGAGGTAAAAGCTTTCTGAATTTCCTTCATCCTATTCTTATTCTAGCTATCACACTCTCCATGCATCATCCATCACTACTTATTTGGTTCCCTAGGGAGCAGAAGTTATCTACTACCTCTAATGAGCCACCATGGCATTTGAGAGAATTTCTTGAATTTCTAAAATTTTTATAGATCCTGTGCATCTTCCATATACTAAAACTATCTTCTCTGATAACCTTCATATATATAAGTGTGTGTGTGTGTGTGTATACCCAAGTAAGCACATAAATGTGAAATAAGGTGGGAAAAAATAGTACTCAAATACTGGAGGTAGAGTAATATGCTTTATTATTAAAGCTGCAAAAACATCACAAAAATATCACAAAAACTGCTTATTAAATTATATTTATCTGTCACCAGATGTGTTGAAACAATTGTTGTGATTAATAAAAATTCTCGTATATGCCATCTTCTGTCTTTCCTTTACCATTACTGTTATATATATATATGTATATACTTTCATAACACACAACACACACACACACACACACACACATATATATATATATAAATGTATATGTATTTTTTCAATGTGTACAAATAACACAGAAAAAAATAAGCAAATAGTTACCAGGGTAACAAAAATTCACATAATTGCCAAGGATGATACAGCCTACTTATAAAGGTAGAAATTCCAGGGTTTAGTGAAATGTTTTTGTATAATATAGATAAATTAAGAAATGGAGTTAAATACAGGTATTATTCAAATCTTTATACTTCCGACATATGTTTCGAAGAAAACATTGGTATTATTCTTGAGGGAATAAAATGATGTAAAACAATGTAATCATCTCATCAGGGAAAAAAGAGATACAAAACATTTTAACCGAATGTGATTACTGCGTATATGATGAAGGGAACACTGGCAAGTTATTTTCTAAAAAACCCTTAATAGATTTAACATCAAAAGCAATTTAGAGAAAGAGAAGGAGGAGAAAGAAAGAAATTAACAGAAAATTAAGAGTGGAGAAATATAGTGCGATAGATGAGTGGAAATAAAGCTTAAAGGCATATAAATAGATATATGTTGTGGAAATGAATTTTATCTGTCTTTTTACATTTCATTTCCACTACATATATCTATTTATATGCCTTTAAGCTTTACTTCCACTCATCTATCACACTATATTTCTCCACTCTTAATTTTCTGTTAATTTCTTTCTTTCTCCTCCTTCTCTTTCTCTAAATTGCCTTTGACATTAAATCTATTAATGGTTTTTTAAAAAATAACTTGCCAGTGTTCCCTTCATCATATACGCGGTAATCACATTCAGTTAAAATGGCTTATTGATGTGTTTTGTTTCTCTTTTTTCCCTGATGAGATGATTACATTGTTTTACATCATTTTATTCCCTCAGGAATAATACCAATGTTTTCTTTGAAGCATATGTTGGAAGTATAAGGATTTGAATAATATCTGCGTTTAACTCTATTTCTTAATCTCTCTCTCTCTCTCTCTCTCTCTCTCTCTCTCTCTCTCTCTCTGTCTCTCTCTCTCTCTCTCTGTTTGTTTGTCTGTCTATCTATCTATCTATCTATCTATCTATCTTATCTATCTATCTATCTATCTATCTATCTATCTATCTATCTATATACACCAGTTGAAAAAGGTGACTTGGAAACTCTGGTTTGGAATGAGAGACCAATAGAATAAGTATCAGTCCTTAAAAAAAAAAAGAAGCACTGGGATAAGAAAGGTAAGATATATTCTTCAGTACTGAATACTCATACAAAATAAACCTGAATCAGCAATAAAACAATCTTGCAAATTGACTAAATACCCATTTCTTATTTAAATCTGCCCGACTATAAGGAAAGCTTTAAGTCTTTTTGAATAGGCAAGTCTTTGATCTCTGCTTCACAGGTCAGTAAAGACATCAGTACTTCAGGAGAAAATATGTTAACTGCATGTTTGCTGTCTAAACACAGCTGGATGGCATGCAATAAACTTTCTACTTTTCTCTACCTTTCTCTCTTTGACTTCCCACTCTTTTTTCCTTTTTGTGTCTCTTTTTCATGCTCCCTTCATGAAGAGAATAATAGAATATGCTTTTTCTTACAATGACTGAAAGGCAAGCAGAAAAAATTCTGCTTTCCACCACTTTTCTCTCTTTGACCTCCCACTCTTTTGCTTTTTTCTTTCATGCTCCCTCCACAAATGGAATAGAACAGGAAAGCAATTAATTCTCTGCTTTTCCTTCTTTTCTTGTTAAGCAAACAGGTCCTTCCTCTACTTACACTTCTTAAATAATATTGATTATTTATAATTTATACTAAGAAATGAAGAAATGGGTGATCTAGTCTTTTTCATTTGCAAAATGAGCCCCCTTTAATTTTGTTCAGATTGCTTTCAATTTTGGTGTATTGATGCAACTCTGAATTTTGATTATGATTAACCAATTACTTTATCTCATAAATTAAAGGATCTGATGTTATTTGGAATTAAAGTTGAGAAATTTGGGCAATTTTAGCCAATCAACAGACAGCATGGCATTAGCAGCTTGTTACCATGACAACTGCATGCTGTGTTGTGGGTCACTTCACTGTTGTTACATATTTTTCTGTGCTTTTGTGTGTTAGTATTTTTCAGTTGTTTTTCTGTGTTAGTATTTTTGCATATTGTTCATTTCATATATTTTTCATATATATTCAGGGACTCATTGATTCAAATAGCTGGATTTATGATTTCATTGGGTGAATTTTATTCATAAAAATTTTAATCAAGAGTATTTCTTAAACCGTTAGCTTCATATTTCAACAGCTTAACTGAAATTTAGCCCATGTAACAGGAACTGAGAGGGATATTGTGGAACAGAGAAACTGTGGGTGATACAGCTAATTTGACATTATTTTTGAATTCTGCATACAAAAACATATAAGATACAGGTATTCTTTTCCTTGGGACAAATTCTTTGTTGACCAGTGTTATTCTTATCATAGTTTACAAATCCAAGCATGAGAACGTTACTCAACTTTGGAGTTTTAGAGGCAGGTGCCCAAAACTTCACACACACACACGCACGCACGCACACATGAATGCATAAATGTACATATAACTTATATATGAATACATACATCCACATGCACTTATATATTAATGATGTACACAAATACATGACAGGCATACATAATACTGAAATACGCATAAAGTAAACACGTGCAGACAAATATATTAATATAAGTAATTAAAGAAATAATTAAAAAATACACTCAATGAAGAGACAAAAGAAACAGTAAGATGATACATGTTGATTTTATTAGGTATTTCTGTTTATTTAGAAACCTATAATGAACAGGTCATGTCACAGATGCTAAACTATAAATTTCACAGTGTACAACCTTAAAGTTGACACCGCTCCACTAAACGCAGAAAATTTTTGTCTCACTATTGACTAAAAATACAGTTTTTCCAATTTTTAAACCTCTATAACTTTTTCCTCCAATTTTTTTCTCCACAACATCATACCTTCATAGCAACAAGACTAGAAGATTACATTATTATAACCAATTTTCAGATTTTTTACTTCTTTTTAAAAAATGCATATTTTGTGAATGAAAAAACTAGATCCGGAATGGGAAATACAAAAAAATATCATGAGTACAAGGATAAAATTATTTATCCAAGAAAAAGAAGTAAGGCATGCAGTGCATATGTTGCATACATAGACCCTTCACCCCTGATATAAACATATATGTACACATACACACAAATATTTTCATAGAAATAAATAGAAATGTGCAATAAAACAAACATTAAATAAAATAGGATATGATTAAAGGAAATAAACTATGAAAGATTACTAGTTAAGTTGAGATTTGGTACTCCACAACCCTTTTCACTTAACTGTTTCTTAAATTGTGAGCAAGCATAACCAAAAGCACCAGTAAGCATCGTTTAGGATATTTGGTATTAGAAAACACCAACATTTTGAGAATAACCTTTTAAGTTTGTTGTAATCTCATAGTTTTAGTTTTAATAACATTCTATCTTTTACATGTTGTTGTATTCTGAACTGTATTCTGTTGTTGTATTCTGTTTGTATGTCATAACTTTTTTGAGAAATCTTTGAGAATGATGAATCTCAGTTTATCTTCTCTTAATTTTCTTTGCTATTTTCTTGAGAAGTTTCATTGCCATTTGGAAGAAATTGTCTCACCTTACCTGTTTTTGTTGTTTTATGCTGAGTCTCATCTTTCAGTGATTTTTTTAATGTTTTTCCTTTAATATATTCACTGACAGTTTGGAAATTTTCATCTGTGATTATTATTTCTTCTTCATTGAACAATGAAGGCATAGCACTACAAGGTGACAACATTAGGAGATGAGGTTATTGTTCACCTCTTTCTGATACTGATACTGAGTAAGGTATTTCACTTACCATCCCTAGAATTTTGGTTGAGATTCTCTGAAAACTGGGGTCTATAGTTCTTTTTGATGCTGCTGTTATTTTCATTACTTGTGCTTAATTTTTCTTTTTTGCCTAATCTGCCAAGATCATTTAAGCATTCAGCTCTGAAGTGACTTTTACTCTGACAAATGTAGCAACTAGCTTTCTACCCAGCATCATTAATTGCACGTCCTTTGACAAATTACCTTCTACTAGAACGGTTTTAGTATGGTTCTGTGGCCTTTGGCTATCATTAGGACTTGCAACTTTGCTTTAACACCTTCTGATTACAGGTCACTTTTATTAACCTTGCCTTGACCACTCATCCATACTGCGATACAAAAATCAAAACTACCCACAAATCATTTCTGATGTCTCTTATATGTAGATGCATGCTAAGAGTTGGCCCATTTACTTGAAAGATACTTGCCACTTTTATCCACCTTTTAACAAATTTGCAGTGAGGCAGTACTTCTGTCTTCACCCAAATTTTCTTTTTTTACCATAACTTCCTTTGTCAAAGCCACCAGGTTGATTAAGACTGCTTGCCCTTTCCAACTGAGGGAAGGTGACTGGATTGTCCTGAATTGTCAATGCTCCCCAGTAGCATGGCCAGACAAACCAGGGATTTCTGGAATTTATCTATGAGTGCCAGTGTGAAAGTCCTTCAGAACACACCAGTTAGTTGATTTTCATTGATGCCCAGTGTTTCCCTGAGAATGTTGTGACTTTTCCTGTCATTAATCCTCTATAGAATGCCAACATGGAACTTCAACTACTTCATTGCTCAACTGGTGGAGAGCTACAAGCACTTGATGACATTCTGGATGCTAACTGCTAACAAAAATATTCTATTTTAAGATATTGTTTAAGTACCCTATTTTAATTATGTTTATTATAATTTAATGTAATATTGAAAGGAAAACTATTTTGATATATGAGGGGGGGTACCCAAAGGAAACTGGAATTTTGCAATATTATTTCATTCACTTAGTTTTACATGCTTATACTTTTATTGCCTTCAAAGTATTCACTATTTGAAGCAATGCATCAGTCCAGACACATTTTCCACTGTTCAGAGCAGTCCTGGAACTCTTGTGAAGTGATGCCTTTTAATGCCTCTGTTGTTTTTTTCTTCAACTCTTCTACATCTGCAAAGCGTTTTCCTTTCAGGACTTTTTCATTCAGGGTAACAAAAAAAAAAAGTTGCAGGGAACAAGCTCGGGGGAATAGGGAGGGTGGGTAAACAGGGTCATACCATTTTTGGTCAAAAACTGTCTCATACTCAAGGTGGTGTGTGCAGGTGCATTGATGTGATGAAACCACCACTCTCCACTTTGCCAAAGGTCAGAGCATTTTCATCTCACCACATCTCACAAACACTTCAGAACTTCCAAGTAAAATGTCCGGTTAAGAGATTGACCAGAAGGAACAAATTCTGTGTGGACAATTCCTTTCACATCGATGAAACAATTCAGCATCATCTTGACATTGGACTTTGCTTGACACACTTTTTTGGGGAGTGGTAATATTGAATGCTTCCATTGACTTGATTGCTGCTTTGTTTCTAGGTCGTAGCCATAGCATCAGCTTTTATCACCAGTGATGACCTCCAGAAAAAGGTCCAGACAAACTTGCAACCGTTCTTTTAGTTCATGACATACATTCAGTTATGACTGCTTTTGATCTTCCATAAGTAAGCGAAGCACAAATTTTGCTGCAAATCTTTTCATTCCCAATTCCTCACTCAAAATTTGTTGGTAGGAGCTCCAGAACACACCATCATATCAACAGGTTTGTCAGTTGTTTGATGATGGTCCTACAAGATCAGTTCATGAATTTTCATGATATTTTCATTTGTTAAGGAGGTTGACAGTTGCCCTGAATTAGGTTGGTCTTCAAGTAACAAGTGACCATTCCTAAAATGTGAAAACCGCTTGTAAACTTGTATTTTGTTCATCGCAGTATCCTTGTAAGCTGTTTGAAGCATGGCAATTATTTCAGCTACCATTTTCTTCAGCAGAAAACAGAATATCATGGAAGCATGCTGTTCCTTCACTTCAACCATCGCAAAAATCAATGAACAGGAGAGAAGCACTGCAAAACAATGACACACCACATGGCAGCACGACTCCAGTAGATACTGCTGGTCAGCAGTCTGATGCCCGAGGGTCGCATCAAGTGGCTTCTCATGGCAGAAGTCTGAACTATAATGGGCTTGTCCCACAGGGAATGTTTCCATTTACTTTTGGGTAGCCCCTCCTACTATTAAAAATACTTAGGCATTGAGTTGATAGAATTGTTACCATGCTGGAAAAATGCTGAGGGACATTTCTTCCAACTTTATGTTCTGATTTCACATGCTACTGGGGTTGACTTTGCCTTTCATTCATAAAATAAATACCAGTTGAGCACTGATGGTTGATGTAATTGACTTAACCATCCCCCAAAACTGCTGGCCTTGTGCCAAAATTTGAGATCAGTATACTATTAAAAAAAACTTATATATCTTAATATAGTATTAAAAGAAACGAAACAAGCAAAATAAATAACAACCGATAAATAATGATTACTTTTAATTTACTGTATTTTAAAAAATGTATTTTCACTTTACTACTGAAAACCTTGAAGAGTCCTAAACTACCACAGCTCCAACCCACTTTCTCAGTATCAGTTTCTGCATTTTTCTTCATCTTTTTTGTTAGCTCTCATATTAGCTAATATTTTTTCACTGTCCCCTGCATCTATTCTGAGGGTTAGAAAACTGAAATATGCAAGTACACACACACACACACACACACACACACACACATGTTCTCTGCCCCCTACTTGCATACTTCCTCTTTTCTTAGTTTGTGATTATAAAAGTTGATTTATTTTAATATCATTTGTATCACAGAATTCCAGTAGCCCTATAGTCTGCTTGTCACTCATATTGACTTCACTTTGAACTCCTAAAAATTTTCAACTTCTTTGATTTTGAAAACAATATGCTGACCATATCATTTGCCAACCTTCCACATCATCTCTATTGTAATTATTTTACAAATTGCAAGGAGAAACGTTTTGATCATTGCTTCTTTGAAATACCCTTTGTAAGGGGTTTTTAGCACTGATAATCCATCATAGTTTTCCCCATTCATCTCATGTTGACAAAGCATGAATGGATCAATGGTGTTTCTCTATTAATGATTTTTCTCTATTTACACCTTCCTCAGCCCACAATACAAATATTGCCTTGTCATTGTTAAATACATGTTTCTGAGGGAATTTCTACATCATTACTAAATCTGCTAGAAATAGCATCTAAATCTCCCTCAAATCACACCCTACTGTTTTAAAAAAGGAAGGACTCATTGGCCAATATAGCCTTAGATAAACAAAGAGATGGGATGGTCATGCATGGAACACCTTTGATCATAAGTCTGTTCAAATGGGACTGACCTCAAGCTAAACAGTAATAATAACAGAAATGCCCTTCTCCCACATTATATCTCACTATCATTTGTTTGTTATCCAAGCTTTACTTTCCTCCAAAATGTCAGTCCAGCAAATACCTTTTTTACTAACATTTATATCTCTGACTACAAATATACATCTCATAGCATAATATGTAATATTACCCTGTCAATCCTCTCTATTGGATTGATCTTTTTACTTTTTTACTCTTTTACTTGTTTCAGTCATTTGACTGTGGCCATGCTGAAGCACCGCCTTTTAGTTGAGCAAATTGACACCAGGACTTATTCTTTGTAAGTCTAGTACTTATTCTATCAGGCTCTTTTGCCGAACTGCTAAGTTACGGGGACGTAAACACACCAGCTTCGGTTGTCAAGTGATGTTGGGGGGACAAATGCAGACATACAAACATATACA
>NC_068985.1:32738193-32747066 GCF_001194135.2 Octopus bimaculoides
ATATATATATATATATATATATATATATATATATATACATATATACGACGGGCGTCTTTCAGTTTCCGTCTACCAAATCCACTCACAAGGCTTTGGTCAGCCCGAGGCTATGCAGTAGGAGGGAACCCGGAACCATATGGTTCATAAGCAAGCTACTTACCACACAGCCACTCCTATGCCTGTATTCATCTATCATATACATCATTCATCTATCTATCATTGATCATTCTTATCCACCCTCCACTCATTCACTCTTCTGTTCATTGTATTGTTCTGCCAATATTGGTAATCTGGTATTTCCTATCGTCACCCTTTCTGTACTACCTGTCATCACTATCTGTTTCATGAACTCCTTGTTATCAACACCTATCACTTACACTATTCTCCATCACTCTCTCTTCTCACCTCTACCACCCTTCTATCCCAATTAGTCTATTTCTACCATCTTATTCATGCTACTTTCACTCACTCACTCATCTGGGTTCTTCTAACATTGCTCTCTCTTCTATCCATTCTCTCAGAGTGCCTTGAGTGAAAAGAAAAAAAGAAAAGAAAAAAACACATCACAGAATAGTGAGGACTGTTTAGTTTTAGAGGATACAAAGCAACCTCACTCATGCTGGTATTGTAATAAAATGTACCAGTATACTTCGTGGTTAGTAAATGAGCAGAGATATGAAACTATGATGGAAAGTTTTAACCATTATCACTTTAAAACTTTAAAGTTTGTATTAAAGAACCTGGAGCTGTCTCAGGTAGGTTGTTATCAAAAGTGGGGGTCAGGAGTCTCCAAGTCAGAATGATCCCTCAGTGCTTTGCTGAAGCCTTCTCTCTCTCTCTCTCTCTCTCTCTCTCTCTCTCTCTCTCTCTCTCTCTCTCTCTCTCTCTCTCTCTCTCTCTCTCTCTCTCTCTCCCTCCCTCCTTCCATCTCTTTCTCCCCTCTATCTGTTTGTCAGTCTGTCTCTCCCCCTCCCCACTCTCTCACTGAATCCATTAGTCTTGGGATAAGCCAAGTTTGATATACCTCACATATTTTTCTTCTGTCCATGAACAACCTACTCATACTTACCTCTAATCATGTACAGACTCCTACAAAGATGATACTACCACTCACTCCTCCTTAATCTTCTGCATGCGGATATTCATTCAAATATGCATTGATTCTATGAACAGAAACCTAAAAATAATTTGTGATGATGCAGTCATGATACTTAACAAAAATACAAACTTGCAATACTGTATCCTCCCTACTCATGAATAACATAGAACCAACACTTTCACAATCTTGACAAATGTCTTAGTGGTTATAGTGTTAGACTCATGATCATTAGGTCATGGGTTCAATTCTCAGATTGGAATGCACATTGTGTTTTTAACCAAGGCAGATCATTTTACATTATTCCTGTTTATTCAGCTGAAAATGTGTACCAGTGGAAGCTGGTGGTGGAGGATGTAAACCTTGTGGCTGGCAGACATCCCATTCAATACAGAGTCTTGTACTGTTAATTGTTACCACTTTTGATTATCAACCCACATAAAACTGCCCCTGGATCTATAATACAAACACCCTGTTTTAAAATGATTTTAATCAAAACCTTCCATCAAAATTTTACCTTAATTTATATTCAAAACAGCTGCCTATTAATGACAAAATGGTTTCAATAAATTCTTTGTTACTTTCAAAATTAATTGAAACAAAGTGCATTTCAACAGAAATATGGTAACAAAAAGATTATATGCCATGGAAACAAGGATAAGCTCTGGCTTAACAGGCCTATAGGCTTAATAAGACAAACTAACATCTTTTAACTAACTTAGTTGGAAGAAAAAAAATGCAAGAAACTAATCAATCTTAACACGTTGTAAGATATATTTTTCAAACTGAACGATATTTGCAAGTGACAGTGTGTAGCTGTTGAAGAAAAATACTTGTCTTACTTGTTCTTACATGGTCCCATGATATTGACTTCATGTTCTTTTGAAAATATTAAATATAGCTGACAAGTATACAATAAACTAACTATTGTTTTGAAGTGTGGCTTGTATAACTACCACATTCTACTGGAATAGATTTGCAGTTGATTAATATATTCAGATTTGCTTCTGATTCACCTTTGCACTCTCGAAAATTGAAAAATTAATGACACTCAATACAATTTGCTTATTTCCCTGTAGAATATTCATTGAGATGATTTACAGAAAATAGAAATATACCCTTTGTATAATCATGGCAGTCATATTAATTTGCAATCATTATTACTTGCTTACCACCTTTTTAGCTGTCTAATTTAGAAGCCTACCAAATAAAAGTAATAGCTTATATTTTTAGAAGTGGCTTTCTGCTCCAAATTCTTTTATAGGCATTAGTTAAACTAAAGCTTATTCTTATTCATTCATCAGAAGTGTTGGATCAATGAAATATGAATCTGTAATGCAGCAGTTGGTGAGCTACTTGCTTTATTAGCGAACCAAATATTACAGGTACTAATTAAGAATATTTGCTTGAGGAAATATACTAAGTTTAAACATTTTGCTTCTTTGTTGAAGATTTTAATTATATTAATGTTTATAATTAGGATTTTTCTCAGTCAATTGGGTAAAGGATTAGACTTCTAACTTGTTGGATGTAAGCTGATAATTCTATGGCTAGTATGTTGAGAAGGATACTTAACTTGTATAAAACATGAAGTTAAATACAGAAAACTGAATCTCGCTTTCTTATTACAGCTCTATATTCAGCCAACACTTTGTTCAGAAATATACGTATATTGAGTTCTACACTGGGTTTTTGGTCTTACCATGCCTAAGTGAAATATTAAGAAGTATCTATTAAGATTTAGATAAGCACTCAATAGACTCTTTTCTCTATAAATTTCATTCCTGAGAAAGAAAATATCTCTGACAGACATTTAAAAATCTTTGTAAGTTGATGCCAACCACAGTGTTATGGTCTGAAATGTAAAATTGTTTTTGAGGTCACTGCTTCACTAGCTCATTAAACATTTCCTTTAGACTTTTAATCCTTCTCTGTTAAAAAAAAAACAAAAAAAAAACAAAACAACTAAGCATTACACTTAAGAAATAAAATGTAAAAGTTTAACTTATTCTACAATTCACTCCAAGTCAAACTGAGACCAGAAGTATGTTACAAAATAAATAGACAAGCTTTGTCATTTTACAGAAGGGGAAACATCTGAGCGATGACAGAATTCAAACCCACTGAAAGGCATTTTATTGTAATTATACATAGAATATTTTATTTTACATTTCCCTAGTTCCTGTAGTTGCTGCAAATAGATTAGATTTTCTAAGAAAGGTCACTCACTGGTAAATACTTCTGATCATAAAAGGTCAAGCAATTGAAAGCTGTTTACTGCACATATCTGTAGAATAAATGAATATTCATCTATTTTTTAAATTTCTATCTCATATTATATATATTCTTATATTCTTTGTCACTCACTAGTTGCATGAATTTCTTCCACTATATGTGTCAATTTCTGGTGGGAAGTTAGCTCATTTGCAACATGGCCTGGAACTGCTTTGCTCAGTTTTGCTTATCTAAAATAAACTGTTACGTACTAAATATGATCTTGATCTAACATTCTCAGCCTCTCCCTCTTTGTCCCTCAGCAAACCTACTTGGTTATGGGACTGACCATTGGCAAACCTACATGGAAGCTTCTAGGGGCTCACTCGGTTTCCTAGAAAGAGCAATTTCATTTTAAACCAGATTTGCTGTCTTAAACCAGATGAGTATATTGGGTAACCTAGTCCTGGATATAGTATGCAAACAAACAAACAAAAAATAAAAAAGAAAGAAGAAGAATAGAATGGATAGTCATGATAAGAATGCTGGTGGGATGATGAAATATTGCACCCAGTCTCATTCAGTTCTTTACCTGTATTGTAAGTTTGCTCAATCAAGGCTAATCAGGAGCTACCCACCAACTGCAAATCAAATGAATGATATAATTTTAATCCTGATTCACAATATAAATTTTTACATTGACATGTAAATTATTTGACAGATGCAACCAATTTAATCAACTTCAAATATCGGACAATTATTTTATCAATGCCAAAGGGATATAAGATAAGTTAATTCAACAGGGTTTGAACTGAAAACAGAAGAAAATACTATAAGGCATTAATTTTGTACCAGTGGTTTGATGAAATGCTTCATATTCATGCTGTAAAATGGTTGGTATAGGAAGGGCATCTAGTTGTAAAGAACAATGCTAAAGTATAGAAGGGATGCATTAATAGGTGTTGTAAAGTACCCTTTAGTCATGATAAAATATATTCAGTCTATGCTGTAAGTTAGCAGGTGATAAGAAGGCTATTTATAGAGCTGTAAAAAACTGTCAGATCAAGGAAAGAAGGAATGGAGGTAATGTGATTTAGAGTAAACACTCTAGTCTTGTCAAACACAACCCTGTTTGTGTAACAAAAATGTTTGTTTCATTCTGTTGCTGTGTGTGCCAGATGACATACATAAGGAAACAGGAGATGTGAGACCTAGCCAACCTATGCCACATGCCAGCATGGAAAAATTAGTGTAAAATGATGATGATGAGGATGAGGTTGAGAATGGTGATATGATGATGATGATGTATATAAATTTCTCTTGTCTAAGCTCAAGGTCTAATTTTGTAGAACAAAATCAAAGTCAATAGAATTATCTCCAATGTATAACTTGTACTTTAAGCAAGCTCAGAAGGATGAATAGTAAGTTGAACCTGGCTAGATTAGAACATAGAGCAAAAATACTGCACAGTATTTATTTTAGCACTCTGCCATTTCTATCCACTTTCCACTCTAATTTTGTTTCAGCCAATGTTTTCTATATCCCTTGATAAAAGATATACAACAATATATTGTACTGCACAAAATAATAACTCTGTCAAACCTGTTATTTCCCCTCCAAGCATATCAAAATCTGTTATAGGAGTTAATTATATCTCAAACTGAAATAGTTAAAGAGTTCTATTCCTCGATTTATGAACCCATGAAGGCAGTTCTATGTAGTCATTCAAACTCCTAGAAATAGCAGTTAGGGGCCCTCAATTCCCTTGCTATTATATTAACAAATGAAGGACATTGGGAATGAAATCCTGAATGTATTAAGGTGTTTGGGAAGTAATTGTGTTTTACCAGAACAGATATAAAAACCAATGTAAACTATGTTTATCTGAATAGTTTTAATCAAGAGTGTAATCATCATTGTTTTCAATGACTGCAGCTAAATAGGAAAGTAACTTTTTTTATGCAACGTTCAAAGTAACCTATTTCTTCTGAAAAATGTCTGAAAGACTGTTTTCAACTTCCTCTCTCTTTCTGAATATTTTGCCTCTTATAAAATGCTCTGGTAATTGAAACAGATGAAGATGAAGGATGTGGAAGAACTTCCCATCCTAACGGTCTTATTTTCTCTTGGGTTTGTTTTGAAGAGTGTGGCCATACATTGTGATGCTGAAGAATAACACCTTTCCTGTTTACCAAAGCTTGCCACTTTCGACATAATTTTTCATTTACATGATCAAGATGTTGGCAATAGACATCTGCATTGATGGTCTTTCCATGTTCCAGTAGCTTGTAATGGACAATATATTTCATGTCCCACCAAACACAGCAAGGATTTTTGTGGATGGAGTTCTAGTTTTGGTGTTGGCCCTGGCCTATTATTACATGATAACTATGTCTTTTTCATTATCTGTTGTGATGCAAAACCCATTTTTCATCACCTGTGACAATGCACTGCAGAAATGGCAGGTTGTTATTCCTGGTTAGATGACTGCTGCAGATGATGGAACATTGTGTTCTGCTCTCAAGCATAAACTCATGTGGAACCCAAATTCCCTCTTTGCATGTTTTCCCCATTTGCTTGAGATGTTTGTGGATAGTTGAACATGAAACCTTAAGTTTTTGTGCCAAATCTCTGGTGCTTTGACATGGATCTTTTATAACAGTCTCATTCAAAAGGTTATCATTCAGTGTGGGTCATCTTCCAGAGCAAGGTCTGTCAGATATATCACAATTGCCATCTTTAAACCTTTTAAACCACAGCTGACATGTATGAGCTTTCACTGTATCGAGATACCTTTCACAAATGTTTTTCTTTGCTTCTGTAGTGGTACTTTTCTTTTGAAACTCATACAGTAAGGAATGGTGAATATGTTTCATAAAGTTCCCATCCTTCAAGAGGTTAATTACTGAAATAACTATGAATGACACATTATTGGAAAGAAGAAATGATATATGATTTCTAGACAGTTCTTGCCCATTCAACCTTGGCTCTGACATGATTGGTTGATTCATATTTCATAGTAGTGAAAAATCGCAATTACTTTCCGAACGCCTTTGTAGTGAAACCTTTCTCTCAGGTATTTATTTACAAATGCGAACGTAGCGGCTAACATCTAGCCTTTGGCCCACTTGGACCCTGCTGTGTCCATCATCCTGATTGGCTCTTATTTGCACGGCATTTGTCTCCAGTTCTGTTTCGCGCCAGGGTGAACATCAACCAATCATGGCCTTCTGATAAGGTCACGTGAGAGAGTGTTTTTATGCTGTTTCTGGAACCTCTTTTTACCTACAAATAGCCCTGTTTTATCCACGCCAGTTTGTCTTCGATTTCAGATCTCTCACAGGTCTTGTCATTGACCATCTCACAGCACACAGCTCCAGCCAGTTTCCAGCGACGACGTCAACACCACCGTTCTACTGTCTACCACAGTCACATCGCCAGTGCCAACACGACACTACCAGAGTACACACTACAAACAGCAATTGCGGTTTCATCTCAACACTGTTTGTGTGGATTGTTTCCACCTCGAAAATAACAGCCAGAACAACCTGCGAGAATCTTCTGTATTCAAGTAACCGGCTTGGCATAGAAGCCTCAACTTCACTCCTGACATGTGACACTTCAGCTCTGCCTAGAAGCCACAATCTCTTATGTACAGACATTCTACCTACTGTGTAACTCTTTTATGAAGTGGTACTTTCTTATCTTTGTTCAGGACACTTATCGTCTATGTTACAGACTCTCATTCCATGCTCTGTATTTCTCATTCACACACATACACACATATTATTGTATACACACTCTTGTTCATACAACGGCCCGTCATACATATTGTTTACATTACCGCATGCACGCACACACAGACACACAGTTCACTACCCTAACAAACTTATTCTTTATATATATATATCTAACGGTTGTGTCTCTCTCTTTCCTTGCTGGCATTTCCTCGCATCTCACATGCAAGTACTCTTATGTTATATTACATATTTTGTGTCGACCATGCGACGCATTAAAAGGAGCCTCTTCTGTTCGTCGCCATCTCCTTTGGTTCGTATGGTCGTTCTCTGCACCTTAATATAAAAAGATAGGATGGTCATGACCGGAATGCCTTTGACTGTAGAACTACTAAATTAATGCTGACTTAGGGCTACAACAACAACTTCTCAATCAGTTATATTTGCTTCTCTTCCTAGTCACATGACTGGTCTGCTTTTGAGTCAGCTAATTTTGCTGCGACATCAGCTAGAGACACCATCACATGATGGCAAGATCTTCTGCTGAATACACTGTACCATGTACTATATATGCTGGTGCATAAGATGCACTTTTTTATTTTTAAATGTAACAAACAAATAATTGCCAAGTGTTTAATGCAACCACATTAAAGAAGGGATACTGAGTATATGAGTGTATGATTAAATATATTAAATTTTCCACAAAATGTGTTTGTCCTATGCAAGAGTACACCCTATACATGAGTAAACATGGTAGTTAAAAAATTTTCAGGTGCTGACAGGATATAGACAAGGATTGTCATTGTGAATGAACTTTCTTCATTGCTGAATGGGCTAGTGCAACTCATATTATAATCAAATACACAAACTTATTTTTTTTCTCAAAATCTGTTTAGTGAGAAGAACTAAGTTTTCCTTGTACTAAAATGACTTGTAATACATTTTTATCAGGAAGAGGTAAAAAGAATGAACCATTGACTTCTAGTACTTTGTATCATACCTCTTGCTGTGAGTTGATAGATGTCTAGAAAAATCTCTGTCAGTTCCTTTTCATCTTTTGCATTATGTTTAAACATAGACTCTACTACTACAAGTTAAGTTGTAATACTCATTCTTTTTTTATTATCACATTCATTGATTTTGTTTTGCAATCAACTATGAAAATCGTTCTTCTTGGCCAGAGCACTAAAGTTTGTATAAACTTAGTCTCAACCACTATTTCTAGCAGCAAGAATTAAATTATTAGATTGTTGGAATATTTATGGTCTTTTATTTTATTTCTTTATATATTATCTGATGTAAGTGTTTAGGTTCAACAAGACTTACTTTATATATTATTATTCTCAAGTCAAGACAGCAAGCTAGTAGAATTGCTCACATGCTGGACAAAATGTTTAGCAGTGTTTCATCCATTTTTACATTCCGAGTTCAAATACCGGCAAGGTTGACTTTGCTTTCCATCTTTCTGGGGTAAATAAAATAAGCACTAGTTGAGCACTGGGATTGATGTAATCAACTTACCCCCTCCCTCAAAATTTCCATTTTGTACCAATATTATCTTTAAGCTTATTATTGTCGACTTAACACACTGTGAAGTGGTTGGTGTTAGGAAGGGCATCCAGCTGTAGAAACCATCCCAAATCAAACTGGAACTTGGTGCAACTCTCAAGCTTGCTAGCCCTGGTCAAACCATCCATCCCATGCCAGCATGGAAAACAGATGTTATAGGAGGATGATGACGAGACCAAAATCTTATTTCTCATATTTCAACAAATGGAAACCTTTGACTTTTAATCCGCGTCTATCATAAATTTTTTTCAAAAGTT
>NC_068985.1:32747568-32748520 GCF_001194135.2 Octopus bimaculoides
ACTGGGAACAACAAAGTATAACTGGATGTCTGGGTAATGTGATGTACATGGTAAAAGGACCAAAATATGAACACAGAAGGCATTTAAACCAATTAAAAAAAAGATATACCAAAAACCAAGAGAGGCGAGAAGAACCAATGGATTTATGGTATGATTTGTTCAAGGTCCCAGAACCACAAGCAGAAGCAGAACCGACATGTAGGTCAAACAGGAAGAGAAAACCTACAGAAATGATGGAAATTAACGCTAAGAGGAAAAGATATGCCAGTTTCTCACCGAGGAAATAAAATTGATAAATTCAGGTTTTAAAGACTCTCAAAAGGGGGAGGTGGTGTGTGGACACCCCCAGGTGATAAGTAGGCTAGTTCAATACGTATAAATGGCTAGATGAAAAGCGAGCCGGAGTCGTTGGTAGACTAGACGTCGAGTTCTGTTGAGTCAAGTTGTCGGAAGTGAGAGTTGAGTTGTTGCGTAGAGGTCATTCGAACGGGTGATATAACAAAAAGGAAGCAGAAAAATGCATGTATCTATAATTATATAATAATAATGCCACAATCCACCATAAGGGAAGCAGGTAGTGTATATTTTGTGTCTTAAATAAAGAAAAGAAGAGATTAATATAATATTAAAAGGTATTGAGAAAGAGAAAAAGAAAAAGGAAAAAAGAAGCAGGAAAACGCATGCATATGTAAATATATAATAATGTCATATAATATCATACTTATCTATAATACTGCAATATAAAAACTTAAAGTTATAATATATATATATATATATATATATATATATATATCTTATTTTGAATTGTGACTTGAGTGGAAATTAGCCATCTCCACATCCCTGTAACATATAGCTGTTAATCATGCAAAAATCTTTATATAAAACTTGCCACAATAATTAAGCAATGAAATCTGCCAAAGAACAGTTTTAGGCCTATTTCGTCTATATGATG
>NC_068985.1:32748990-32751933 GCF_001194135.2 Octopus bimaculoides
TGTGTGTGTGTGTGTGTGTGTGTGTGTGTGTGTGTGTGTGTGTGTGTGTGTGTGTGTGTGTTTGTATGAGTGAGCACATGTGTTGTATTTAGATGCTAATATAGAATTAACTTTTCCAATATTCCTTTCAGCATTTACAAAAATATCTGGAGAGGAAAAAAGAAAAAAAATCTTAAATCAATATGAAAAAAGAAAAAAAGTATATGAGGCTGAATTGAAAATCTCATCAAAACATGTGTTTGTGTATGTTGAGATGTGTATATATAGGAAATCAGTTTCTGATATGGCTGGTCATGTTTCGAAACACAGACCTGTGTATGTATGCATATGTATCTTCAGCTATCTATCTTTCTGTTTACCTACCTACCTACTTACCAACCTATCTATCTATTGATTTGTCTATCTATCTATCTATCTATCTATCTATCTATCTATCTATCTATCTATCTATCTATCTATCTATCTATCTATTTATCTATCTATCTGTCTATTTATCTGTCTATTTATCTGTCTGTCTGTCTATCTATTCATCTATCTATCCATCCAACCATCTATCCATCCATCCATCAATCAATCAATCAATCTATCTATATTTCTTATGTATGCACTCCATATGAAGTATGTGCTAGAGTGAACAGATATTTAAAAAAGTACATAGATACTGTTATATATTTATACATTTTCAGAAATGAGAAAAAAATAAGCTCCTGTTCAAGCTTATCAAAATAAGACTAAGAAGAAAACATGTGAACGCACAAATACATCTTTATGTAACTAGAGAATATTTGATACTTCAGATGAAGTTCAGATGTAGTTGCATGTGAAAATATACTCACACATATGCACAGAATGCACAGTGTCGTACATATTAACTACACTGTTGAATGATGGTACACTACTTCAACATGCATCGTACTGTTCAAATTAATGTGCCAACGCACAGATGCAAGCACACATATAACAGTTAAAAATACGTATTTTACTCTGCATTTTGGCATTGAGTTCTCTTTTGATTTACATTGCTTTATTCCTACTACTATACTCCTCACAGAATAGAATACTCTTTGCACTTTAAACACACACACACATCCATCTAGTAGACCTTTCCACAAAAAATTATAGGCATGACCACATGCAATTACTTTAATAAATGTTTAATGTATTACATAGAAGACTTAAAAGAATGCACTGTGAGATGTTATTTTTCAACAAAGAAGACAATGAAAAAAATACACTAAAAGATTCCAAATTCATTTTCAAGCCCAGAAAATACTTAGTAACAAACTACTCAAACATTCTGAGAAGGACATCTTCAAAATAGCAAAAAATATGAATTCCAGGCAAAAATTAGCAAAAAACATAAGGAACACACAGAAACCAAACAAAATATTTGTGAAGACAAACAAAACATAGAATTCATGTGATTTGAACTATTGACAAATAGCATCACCATCAACAACAAGTAAAGCACCAATAATACTTAAAATTCAATAAATAATACTTGAACCTTCTAAAAGGGTAAAAATTCTTGCAGTGTTTTTCACTATCAAGAACCATAAATCCAACTTGATGATTAACTTCACAACCAGATTCATCAACTCAATGAAAACAAAGCTAGGATGAATTGGTAAAAACAGATAAAATTTAATATGCTTTTACTGAGTCTTACTAGTTATATATTATCTAAAAATCCCAGATTAACACTTTGATACAGAAGTGCATTCCTTATAAGTTGTGATGACACACAACCCAGATAAGCAATGGAATTATATATATTTACCCAAGTTGATCCACTCATCATTATTATAAACAGCCCTAGAATATGTAAAACTCCAAACTACCATCATTGGCAATGCTATACAAATAATAATACATGCCAAAAAATCAATCATCGTTAACAATTGCAAATGGATGAAAAAGTACAACAAACTTCCATAGAAATTTCAAAGCTGATTGGACGATATATATATTCTAGATTTAAATCATAATAAGTGCCACACTATTAACAAAACAATTTATAGAGGTACTGGTCTATTAAATATCAAAAATGTAAATGGATAGAAGACAAATGACTTCAGAAAGGATCTCATGAAACATTTCAATACTTGATTGTTAAGATTACAGTAATGTAATAATGTCATGATAGTCAATTTCACAGATGTAACATTCAACCTCATTCCAATCACACATTAAACCAAACAACTGACTCTTTTGTATATATGCTGATGCTGGTGTGTTTACGTCCCTGTAACTTAGTAGTTCGGCAAAAGAGACCGATAGAATAAGTATTAGGCTTGCAAAGAATAAGTTATGGGGTCGATTTGCTTGACTAAAGGTGGTGCGCCAGCATGGCCATAGTCAAATGATTGCAATAAGTAAAAGAGTGTATATATAATTATTAAATTTAATATATAAATTGCTTATTACCATGCTGACTACCTGATAATAATCATTAACATAATTTTTATCCTTATTTTATGAATATAAATAAATAAATAAAATATTAATATAATATTTTTCCTCATCAAAAACTTGCATTTTCTGCGGTCCTATTTTGATATAAATGCATGTGGTTATCGTGAGAAGATTTAAATCTGACTTTTTCGAATCTATACTTGCAAGTACTTATATATAGATGTGCAAACTCACTTTGTTATGGCTATGTACTAACACTTGTTTGTATATTTTCACATGTATTGTGCTGATGATGGGAAGAAAATCTATTTAAGATTTTAATCTTGAAATTAGCTCATTCATAATTGATGTGGAGTCTTTTTAAAATATCTTCTCACTAGCCTGCTTTCAATCACATGTATTTATGGAGTTTTTCTTAGTAGCGTCATTATGTTTAGACATTCATTCAGTATAGAGGAGAAAAGTCATATTTCAGCCTTCTCCCTTAATATAATTATATATATATATATATATATATATATATATATA
>NC_068985.1:32755350-32756507 GCF_001194135.2 Octopus bimaculoides
TCTCTGCCAATCCTCACCTGGCAGAGAGTACAGTGAAGAATTCCGGGTGGAGGTAGGGGTCCACCAAGGTTCTGTCCTCAGCCCCCTCCTATTTATCATAGTTCTCCAGGCTATAACAGAGGAATTCAAGACAGGATGCCCCTGGGAGCTCCTCTATGCTGATATATGTAATTATTAATTTAATATATAAATTGCTTACTTCCATGCTGACTACCTGATAATAATCATTAACATGATTTTTATCCTTATATATATCATCATCATCATCATCATCATTTAACATCTACTTTCCATGCTATTTATGGTGCTATTTACGGGCCACTAGCACAGAAGCCAGACAGTTGCTCTGGTAATGATCATGCTCGGACAGTGCTGTTAGTGCTCCACTGGCACAGGTGCCAGTCATCGAATATGGTTCAATTATGATTTCGATTTCACTTGCCCCAACAGGTCTTCACAAGCAGAGTTTAGTGTCTAACGAAGGAGGGGTTGGCATGGGTGCCAGTCGTCGAATTTGGTTCGATTCCGATTTCAAATTCACTTGCCTCAACAGGTCTTCACAAGCAGAGTTTAGTGTCCAATGAAGTAAAGATATGAATAAGTGAGCTGGCTACACTTCTGGCAGAGGCCACAGATTATGCTCTCACTTGACTTGCCGGGTCTTCTCACGTACTGCATATTTCCAAAGGTCCCGGTCACTAGTCATTGTGTCAGTGAGGCTTAAAGTTTGAAGGTCGTGCTTCATCACCTCATACCAGTTCTTCCTGAGTCTACCTCTTCCACAGGTTCTCTCAGCCGCTAAGGTGTGGCACTTTTTCACACAGCTATCCTCATCCATTCTTGCCACATGTCCATACCAGCGCAATCGTCTCTCTTGCACACCACAACTGATGCTTCTTAGGTCTAACTTTTCTCTCAAGGTACTTACACTCTGTCTAGTATGCACACTGACATTACACATCCATCAGAGCATACTGGCTTCATTCCTTGCAAGCCTACGCATGTCTTCAGCAGTCACAGCCCATGTTTCACTGCCATGAAGCATGGCTGTTTGTACACATGCGTCATATAGTCTGCCTTTTACTCTGAGTGAGAGGCCCTTTGTCACCAGCAGAGGGAAGAGCTCTCTAAACTTTGCCCAGGCTATTCTTATTCTA
>NC_068985.1:32756971-32758802 GCF_001194135.2 Octopus bimaculoides
AAGAAGAAGAAGAAGAAGAAGAAGAAGAAAGCAATGTTTTGAAACATGAAATTCATCACAATATATTTCAACAATGCAGAAATTTTATTCATCACAGTAAATACCATTACAATGAACACATTTTTGCGAATGAGTTACAGGTTTGTTTATTCTGGTAACATAAAAATCTGGAGTTCTGGAGCTGATGAACTTTTTCAATGCACTTTCAGCATCGGTTTGATTTTTGAACTCCTTCTCTCACAGGAAACCATCAAGATGCTTGAAAAAGTGATAGTCAGTTGAAGAAAGGTCTGGGGAATAAGCTGGGTGGTACAGAACTTCGTAGCCAAGTTCCCTCAACTTCTGGAGCCTCATTAGTGAAACGTGTGGTCAAGCATTGTCATGAAGAATGATTGGCCTTCTTCTGTTGATCAGTCTGGGATGGAGGAGTAGCAGTTTATACTTCATTTTGGCAATTTCATGGCAATATGTTTCTGCAGTAATGGCTTTGTCCAGGTTTTAAGAAGTTATAAAGGAAATAAATCTATTTATTCTGATTAAAAATATATTTTCAGAAAAATTCTATCAGATGACATGAGTATAAACAAAGTTATTAAAACAAATCCTGAAATCAGTCACAGTTTAATTTTGTAGAACTTCTGAATATACAATGTTTCTAGTATGTTCTTTAATTGGGGTACAAATAAAAATAGTTTTGGGATTTCCAACTTGTAAACATCCTACATATAGTTGCCCATGAGAGAAGCAAGGAGAAGCAAGGTTAAATCCAACAGCCTTGGGAGATTGTCTTTGAGATTTGATTATTGACATAACAAAACTTAGCTAAAAAAAAAAAAAAAAAAAATCAGTTAGTGTTGTTGAATCTGGAGCTTCGAGTTGCTGCTGCAGACGTTGTTGATTGTCTGGATTAAAGTAGACTTGCTGGCCATTCTCTAGATGTACAGCTAGATGGATAACAGTTGGATGCCATAGGCTGCTTCATTGCTGCTAATGTAGCGTGCCATCTGGTAACACATCTCATCATTCTTGTTTACCTCCTGAAGGCAAAAGCAGCCATGCCTGACCCCTTGTTCACATACTTGCACACACACTTTATGGATTTCACAGAATTACAAAACTCAACATTGATGTATGCTTTGAAGATCTTTGACAGAAGGGGACAATACAGCACAATCCACTTATTGTTGATTTCAATTTCTCACTCCCACCCCCGCACTTGCCCGCTAGTATGTAATGTTAGTCATCAGCAGACAATATTTTTCAATCTCTATCCAAGTATAATTACTCACATCTGATTTAAAATAGAAATATCCAATGTTAATAAGTTAAGTTGCCTCAAGAATATGGAAAATAGATAATGTAAGTTATCAGCATATAATATTTTTCAATCCATATCTTAGAATAAATACTCACATCAGATTTAAATGTAAAATATCAAGTGTTAATAAGGTAAGTTGTTTCAAAAATATCCATAATATGTATTGGAAGTTTATCAAGATATAACATTTTCTAATCCCTATCCAAGTAGAAATAGTCACATCACTATAACACTTAAAGCTGTTCATTGACTTTTCTTTTGTATTTGTTAATAAAAAACATTACTGTTCAAAATAACCCTAAATCAGGGGTTACTTTGAACAGCAACAATTATATAAAAAAAAGTAATCAAATATTGACTGCAACTTATTTTTATTTCATATATAAGTTTACCTATTTAATTCCACTAACATAGTCAAATTTAGTTAAGATTGAAAAAGGGGTTATGAAATTATTGCAATAAGAAGTCTAAAACTGTTCAAAGTAACCCATTTCACGGTATATAAATATATAT
>NC_068985.1:32758816-32764794 GCF_001194135.2 Octopus bimaculoides
ATATATATAAACTGAGTGTAATACCAATGCATACTTGTAATTACATGCATGTGAAAATTCATGTGTGTGTGTGTGTATGTGTACAAGCATGTGTATGTGCAAGAAGTTTGCTTTTGGATTTCATTCTTGCAATATGGTACTTTGAGTAACTGAGTTCTACAGTAGCCAAGGGATGACCTATATGTTGTCAGTGGAATGAGTTGATAGAGGAAAATTGTTCAGAAGCCTGTAATATAGAAATACACACCCACACTCATTTTTACACACACATACACACACACGCGCACACATATATATATATATGAATGTCTGTATGTGTTTTCGGTGTGTATGTATGTTTATGTTGATGTTGATGCTTATATTAAAAAAAAAATGTAGTTTATATTAATGTATCTTTAAGTCCCAGAAAATAGTAGTTTAACAAATAGAGGTCAATAAAATACATACTAATATGTACTGGAATCTATATGATCAACTAAACTCTTTTAGAGGTGCCCCAGCATGGTTACAGTCCAGTGACTGTAATTAGTAACTGAATATATATATATATATATATGTATGTACTTTATACATATATACATACATACATACATGTATGTGTGTTTGTATGTATATATGTGTGTGTGTGTGTATGTATCTGTATATGTGTATAGCGTGTGTGTATGTATGTGTGTGTGTGTGTGTGTGTACATACTACTATGTATGTACATGTGCATGTGTGCACATATACACACATATATACACAAATTCACACACTAAGTTTCCTCTTTCTAAAGAAAAAATAATCAGCTACATGTGAAAAGCAACTTGAAAAATATTAGAAACAAACAAGCAAACAGATAGCCAAAAAAAAAAAAAAGACCAATAACCAAAATGAAAGTCAATCAAAATGACATCTATAAATCAATAGCCAAATCAAACATTTGGGTCATTGATTATTGCATTGCAGCATGGAGGTAACTGGATGTGTGTTGTCAGGGATTGTAATGCTGCAAAGAGAAACACTGGGAAGAACTATCGACAATATTAACGATTTAACATTCATTTCAAATCACGAAAAAGTACGTGATATCATTAAGAAGACAGTTGTGAGGGAGAACATTCTGTTTATGATGAAGCCTGTCAATTCACTAAAGATGCAATCCACTGGCGACAGGATTCTCATTAGTTGGAAGCAGGTGTTAATAAATAGGAAGCAAAGGAAGAAATGTCATTCTTTTCATTAAACACAGAACTTCTTTTTATAAGATACTGTTATCATTCTGAGAGTAATTCTCAGACAAGTCGATTGGATGCTGGTCAAATAACTGAATATAGAATCTTCATAGATTCTCAAAAGTTTTTAACTCTCTATGGTTTAGTTGTTGTTGTTGTTATTTAACCTCTGGTCAGTTCTGATTCACTCAATATTTGCTCAAAGACATTCCAGCCATGATCATACTGTTTTTTAAGAAGTATGTAAGCCTACATTATCCAATTTCTCCTTCTTTGTTTTTATAAAGATAATAGGTTGTAATTTGAGGAGAGATTGTTTGTTATCTTCAGCAATTTACATAACCACTTGTTGCTGTGTAAGCCCAATCTATCTTGATTTAGTCAAACAGCTTGACACAATCCACAGAACCATTGTTCCAGATATACTATGCCTCCAGCTAGGTGAAGGTCCTATTACATGCTCAGTGCCATGTAGAGCTCAGTATGGTTATCTGGGGACATCCTTTACTCAATAATGTTGTTGTTGTTCTTGGTGTTGTTGTTCTAGTTACCTTCATTCCTTCTTGAGTCATGTTGATCCTAAAGGCTGGTTTTCCAGTTTTCATGGTGTATAAATTCCCTATCTTGGACAGGATGCCGATTCATTGAGGATTACTCATTTTTGCCAGCTGAGTGAACTGGAGCAATGGGAAATGAAATGTTTTGCTCAAGAACACAATGCATCACTCAGTTCAGGAATCAAAACCACAACCTTATGATCATGTGTCCAACACCCTAACCACTAAGCCATATGCATCCACAAACTGAAAGGATGAAAGGCAAAATCAACCTCAGTAAAATTTGAACTCAGAATGTAAAGATGGATGAAATGTTGCGCCTTACAACGTAAAGATGGATGAAATGTGCTAAGCATTTTGCCTGCTGAGCTAATAGTTCTGCCAGCTTGCAGCAGTTGCTGTTCTAGACCAACCCTGATCAAGAAAACTTCTGACCAAAGTCTTGGGTGTAGAAAATTTGGAAGTGAAGGGTGATTTCATCTGTACAGGTGAAGGTGTTGTTGGAGAAGGTAGCAAGTAGGTCGTTCATGTATCAGAGGAAGAGCATTAGAGAGAAAAGTAAACCATAGGGCATATTAGACTATATGGAATGCAGGTCAGAGACATTTCCACTTATAACATCTGACACAATGGTGTGATCTAGCTGTGATCAAAAGACAAGATATACATAGAGTCCGCTAGCAGACAATTAAGTTCAGAGATTCACATGCCAGACATGGTTGAATGTTTGCTGATGTGAAGTGCAACAACACTATTTCAGATAATTTCCCAAAGGTGTGAGCCATCAGGAGGGTGACATCTGGCAAATGCACTAAACTAAAGAGTGGGATGTGGAGAATAAGGAAAAAGCTGAGTAAAAATAAAATGATAAAGTAAATTCATCAACAACTAACTTCTAATAAATATTAGCAACCTGTTCAAAAATGTACTCTGAAAACTTGGATGTCTTTTCTAATTATTGCAATTATAAAAATAAAAAAAAAATAAGATGGCAACCTGGCAGAATTGCAAGCACACCAGACAAAATGCTCATTAGCATTTTATCTGTCTTTAGGTTCTGAGTTCAAATTCTGACTTTGTCTTTCAATCTTGATAAATTAAGTATCTGTCAAATACTGGGATCAATGTAATCATTCAGATCCTTACCCCAAATTTCAGGCCTTGTACCTATAATTAAAGGATTATTATTATTATGAAATTATAATAAAGTGACTTTGAAGATGTATGTTTGTGTTTTAATGCCTATAATAGCTCTATCACAATTCAGATATAATTTTACTTAAATAAGAATTTGATAAATTTCATTACCTATGTGACATCTTAAATACTGGGTTATTACTTAGGTACAATCTTTTAAGGGCTGGGTTATAGACACTTTGTCATACAATTTTGCTAATTATTTTGTAACTCTTGAAGGGTAAAAAAAAAAAGTCAATTTCAACAAGACTTAAACTTAAAATGTTGAGGAGTGAAACAAAATACTTTATAGTAGTTTATCCAGTGTTCCACTGCTTATTCCTGAAATGTTGAAGGAATGCATTGTGATGTTCATGCCTTTGACAAAACTACTCATGATGTGAGAACATTGAAATACTATTGATTAAATTATTAAAATCAGATTTCAAGCTCAACTTACTAGGAATCTACTTCTTTTATTGTCATTTTTCTTACAGGAAAATAATTGGTTCCAAATTGTGTGATTTATAAGAATTGCTTTTTAAATGAAGCTGAACAGTTTCTCAAAATGAAAAATGAGAAACCTAAGTAACCTTTATATGTTTCAGGTACAAAGGACCACCATCAGAAGTGAATGGTTTTGTCCCTTTCTGATGATGGGCCTTTGTGCTTGAAATATATAAAGGTTACTTAACTTTCCATTTCCACATTGTAAGAAGCTCTTCATTTTCACTATTTGTTATTTTACTTCTATATTACAATGCATCAAACAAACTACATTGCTTTTCTTTAATTGCTTTTTTATATTACCATAAACAATGATGATGATGATGATGATGATGATGATGGTGATGATTTCTTCACCTAATGAAAGAAAAGTTAAGATTTTCATGTGTGTGTGTTTAGATTGATAGAATATTAAACATAGTACAATTAATAAAATGAGAATGAAACTGAAGCCATCACTCATCACATACATGAATAAACACATACATACATGCATGCACATGCATGCGCACACACACAGATAAACACACACACACACATTTATGTGCATATGTACATACATGCATACATCTAGTCCACAGATGTGTTATCTCCTATCTATGTCTACCACTACTACAATATCCTCTGCTCCTCTCAACTAGTACAACAAGTTAACTAATTGTATCCTATCACCAGTGTTGTGTTAAGTTCATGGGCAAAATACATAACTTAATGTTGAAACCTTAGTTTTGTTGTTGTTGTTTAACACAAGGGTAACCCTGTTTGAGCAGATGTATGATATATGCAATGCCCACAAGACTACCATTTGACATACGTAGGACATCACAGTGAATCACATGGTTCACAAGGTCTCCATCCATTCAAACTAGTTTCTTTCAAAAAACATCTCTACCAACTTTATGGAATTTTCCTTCCTTCCACTTCTCAAACATAATGGTTCTGTAAGCAGCAACATCAACAAAACTTGAGCATTTAGTTCATTTACAAAAGCTCACTCACCACATATACATGAATAAACACATCCATACATGAATGCACATGTGTGCGCACGCACATATTTATGTGCATATGTACATACATGCATACATCTAGCCCATAGATGTGTTATCTCCTATCTATGTCTACCACTACTACAATATCCTCTGCTCCTCTCAACTAGTGGTTGTATAACCCACATAAATGTAAGCCTACCAATACCCTATCATTTCTCTCATCACCACTAGAGTGTCTCACAAATCTGTATTAACCACTTTACATAATCCTTCTTTCTCGGAATATCAACTGTCAGGAATTCTTCTCCTGCCCATAGGTTTCTTACATCTGTCAACTGAAGTACATTCAAACTGAACAACAACTGTATTGATCTTACCAGTTTCAAAAGTTCTATGAAGATTATGTTTATTTGTTGACTAAACCAGGTTTTGATTTTTTTAATCTTTTACTTGTTTTAGTCATTAGACTGCTGAAATGCCAGGGAATCACCTTCAAGGGTTTTAGTTGAACAAATTGAACCCAGGACTTATTTTTTAAGTCTGGTACTTATTCTGTCAGTTTCTTATGCTGAGTTACAATGCTAAGTTACAATGGCATAGACAAACCAGCACATATTGTCAAGCAGTGGTGGTGGGGACAAACATAGACACAAAGACATACACACACAAACACACACACACATGGCAGGCTTCTGCATAGTTTCCATCTACCAAATTCATTCACATGGCATTGGTTAACCCAGGGGTATAATAGAAGACATTTGCCCAAAATCCACATAATGGGACTGAACCTGAAACCACATGGTTACAAAGCAAGTTTCTTAACCACCCTGCCATATCTGGGATTCAGTTTACAACATAGCAGAAGTACAGTGCAACATTTATAGGTGAGGCTGCTAATCTTTGCTTTAGTTTCCTATCTTTTTTACCATGAAGAAGTTGGTGACATTTCTAGAAATTCCAGCTTTGATATTACCTTCTTTCAACCCAAGTTGTTTGTTGTTGAAGTTAGTTAAAGATGTGGTTCTTTAGAATAACTTTAAACCTGGCACCTACAACTTGTTGTGATTAGCCAATGGGATTCTTGAGAGTTTGGCACCCATTCAGCATTCAACAAGGTGGGGAAGCTACCTAATTGTAGAAGTAAGGATAGAGCTGTCTATTTTGGATTAGATAGGGAAAGCATCCTTATCTTCTGATCATATTTGTCATAGTTGTCTTTATATGTTGGGACCAGGTGTTGCTTTCATTCATTAACTCTATGATCTTTACTGTAGTGAAGTTTATATATATATATATATATATCGGTGCCACTGGGCTGGCTCGTGTGCGGGAGACACATGGAATCTTTCGGGCGGGATCGTTGCCGGTGCCTCTGGGCTGGCTCTTGTGTGGGTGACACATGAAATGCCTTGAGCGGGACGGGATCGTTGCCAGTGCCCCTGGACTGGCTCATGTGTGGGCGACACATGAAGTCTTTCGAGCGGGATCGTTGCCAGTGCCCCTGGATTGGCTCATGTGTGGGTGACAC
>NC_068985.1:32765097-32785425 GCF_001194135.2 Octopus bimaculoides
CATTAACTCTATGATCTTTACTGTAGTGAAGTTTATATATATATATATATATATCGGTGCCACTGGGCTGGCTCGTGTGCGGGAGACACATGGAATCTTTCGGGCGGGATCGTTGCCGGTGCCTCTGGGCTGGCTCTTGTGTGGGTGACACATGAAATGCCTTGAGCGGGACGGGATCGTTGCCAGTGCCCCTGGACTGGCTCTTGTGTGGGTGGCACATAAAAGACCATTTCGAGCGTGGCCGTCTTCGTGCGGGTGACACGTAAAAGCACCCACTACACTCTCTGAGTGGTTGGCGTTAGGAAGGGCATCCAGCTGTAGAAACTCTGCCAAATTAGATTGGAGCCTGGTGTTGCCATCCGGTTTCACCAGTCCTCAGTCAAATCGTCCAACCCATGCTAGCATGGAAGGCGGACGTTAAACGATGATGATGATGATGATGATGATATATATAAGGAGGGAGGGAGGGGAGAGAGAGAAACAAACAGACAGAGCAATAGTATATCCATACTGCCTATAATGCGGCTGGTAAGATTATTTTCAAATTCACACTTCCTTACTCCGAGAAAGTTTTCCATGCAATCACACTTATTGTGGTCGTAAATATGTGAAAGGAAGCAAGTTATTTTAGACTTATTGGCATTGTTAGCACTAGAGACAGAATGAATGGGTTGGATAGCAATTGTGTCAGTTGGGATTTTGTAATATTTCCTTAGGCCAGTTAAAGAAGATATTTCATTATTTGTTGTCTGGAAGTTATTGTTCAATACTCTGATTTTTGTAACAGCATATAGAAGTTTTTCAGTCTTCCTATAATTAAATATTGTTAATAATATAGCTTGGCAAGCTGTTGTCACATATCCTGTCAGACCTATCAATACAGTAGAATACAATTTCTTTATTTATCCTACCAAATTATATAGATACTATACAGTCACATATTAAAGATATGAATGAAGTAATATCATTGTTAGTGTCATATGTGGAATTTACAATGCTCTCAACTCTAGACTGTTATACTTTATTTCTCATTTTATACTCATTTTATAACCACTAATATAAATGTCAATAGATGTTTGTGTTAAAATGAAAAGCTTCAATCTGTGCCTTTTCTCCAGCTTTCTATTCAATTATTCCTCCCTTGAGATGAATCTCTCTGGAATTTCTTTCTACCTATCATCTAGCATCCTAAAGTACAGACTAAACATCAATAGTATAACAATTTTGCCGAAAGTAATGTGAAAATAGAAATAACTTTTTATTAACTGACACAGGTAATTCAAATTGTACACATTGGTAGATTAACTTATCCTCTATGATATCTCATCTTCTTGTTCTTCTTCATTGCAGGAAAATAATGGGTTCCAAACAGAAACAATATGGCATCATTGAGTTCTTGACTATGTGATGGGGTGCAGATGGGGTGCAGATGGGGTGCAGATGGGGTGCATTTTGTTCAAAGTCTACAAAAGGCTTACTGGCTGCTTACAAAAATGACACAATTGACAAGAGCAATGTGTACAGATAGATGAAACATAAAGAAGGGGAAACCAGCATTGAAGACAAACCACACAGTGGGAGACTATCAAATGGTCTCATGGACATGAATTGCCAGCAAATGGATGAACTGATACACCCAGACAGACAAGTCACCATCAGTGAGCTTGCTGCACAGCTGGATTGTGTAGTCACAATGCATTTGAGAAGATGGTAGAAAGCATTGGGTTCTAGAAAGTGAGTTCAAAGTGGGTACCATAGCAGCTGACATTCAATTTGAGGGACAGCAAAATGAAAGTCTGTTCTGATCTGCTGGGAGCATATGAAATTAATGAAGATGTGTTTTTTTTCCTTGTTCTAGTAACAGAAGATGAAATGTGGAAAGCAGTGCTTGGAATAGTGCCACACCTCTTCTCCAAAGCTCAAGTAGTTCAAGTGCCAATGGTCTGCACAGAAAGTCATGGTTACTGTTTTTGTGATAACAAAGCTGTCATTCTCTTTGATTTTCTGGCATATGGCTGTACAATGAACAGTGAGTGAAGTACTGAGACGTTCAGAAAGCTTACAGAAGCTTGAATAAGAATAGGATGGAGAAAATTCAGAGAGCTATTTCCTTTGTTGGCAAAAAAGCCTCTCTGTCAGAGTGAAAGGCAGATTGTATGATGCTTATGTACAAATGGCTATGTTCCATGGTAGTTAGACATGGGCCCTAAATGCAGAGGATATGCAAAGACTGGAAAGGAATGAAGCTAGTGTGCTCTGATTGATGTGCAACATCAGAGTGCATATATGATAAAGTGCATATTTATTGAGAGAAAAGTTGGGCATAAGAGGAATCAGATATGGCATTCAAGAAAGAAAACTATGATGGTTTGGACATGTGATACATATGAATGAAGATAACTGAATAAAGAAGTGCCAATCACTTAAAGTGGAGGGCATTTGAGGAAAAGAGAGATCCCGAAAGACATGGGATGAAGTAGTGAAGGCCAATCTCAAGATATTGAGCCTCATGATGGAGCTGACAATGGACTGAGATCTCTGGCAATATGAGGCTCTTGAGAAGACCTACCCACCTCAAAGAAACTGAGTTCTGGAGCAATGTGTATCATGTATTCTTTATCCACACATTACATTAATTCATCTCCTGCCCCAGCGAACCAAATTACATTTCATCATACCCTACACTTGTCTCTCTCTCTCTCCTGTCCTCCCATTGCCAACTGTATCATTGCTTTCCTACCATTTCTATATATAGCCATGTTTACTACTCACTGCATTCTCCTTCCCTTAACCTGTCTCTTACTCTCCTTTTGCACTCTTTTGAGTTCCTTTCATTTCTTTCAAGCCTTCACATGTCCCCTGCAGTCACAGCCCATGTTTCACTACCATGTAGCATAGCTGTTTGTACACAAGTATCATACATTCTCCTTTTCACTCTGAGGGAGAGGCCCTTTAATACCAACAAAGGTAATAGCTCTCAAAAGTTTGTCCAGCTGGATCTAATTCTAGCAACTATGCTTTCAGAGCATTCTCCTCCATTGCAAATTAGACTGCCTCAGTAACAAAAACTATCTATTACCTCTAAGGATCCTTCTGGGCATTAGAAGAAACCTTTTTGTGACCTCTGTCTCATAATAATTCAGTCACTTAACTTCAGAATTTAAGCAAACACAAAAAAAGGTCATTCTAAGCAGTTGTGTTTTATTTCCAAAAGAGACTCAACAAGGGAAAGCAACTTTAGCTCTCAGCTTTTATTCAAGGGAGATGAAGAATGACATTTTCCAGAACCATCACTATTTCAACACAATCATCAACACCTGCCACCTATGGCCATTAATTGCTATATCAAGTTAGCATGTCAGACTTGTAAATGCTTTCTGATGAGCCATTTCACCACTGTTACACAAGTGCACATATACTTTTAACAATCTGACATTTTCGAAATACTGCTAAATAAGCACATCACATGCAAATCAGTAGTTCAAACATTAAATTTTTAAACATTTGCAAATAAACATTTATAATAACATAGACTTGTTAACTAATCCTTTCACTTGTCCACACATCTGTCTATATCCATTTACACTGGTGATTTTGCAAAATCCTTCCCTCTATACACATTTGTTTACATCAACTGACAAATCACAAGGTTTACAATTAATGACTATTTACACTTGTTCACAAAACTACAAATGTAAACAAACATTTTCATTTCTCCTAATATTCCAACAGAAATTAAACCAGACTATTAATACTTTGATACAGATAGTATTAACTTTTTAGTGTTCAGATTATGCTGTCAAATGTTATGTTTATTTATTTACATTGATTTGAATTAGTCATGTATTATCTTGTAGCTTTCAAATTTCAATGATGTGATTGTGTAATTTTAGAAGGACATTAGTGAGTAAGATGCTGGATCTGGCTAGTTTGAACATAAGACAGATAGAAATTTTGGGCCTGTTATGGCTGGACTAAATACTAAAGGGTTAAACAAAATGTGACAAGGGTTTTAAACATTTTGAAACTGTGGTAAGTTTGATACTCAAACTGTGCTGCTGAGAACATGGGGTTATCCTTTGAATTTCGACTATGAACTTATAAATATACCTTGCTATACTAAATTTATAAAATGCTTATGATATATGATGTATTAACGGTTTCAAAGTTTTGCACAATGCCTGCAATTTTACAGGTAAGGTGTTAGTTGATTACATTGATGCCAATGCTCAATCGGCTGTTATTTTACCTACTCTGAAAAGCAAAATCAGCCTTGGTGGAATTTGAACACAGAATCTTAAGAGTCAGAAGAAATGCCATTAAGTATTTTGATAATGCACTAATGATTCTACCAGCTCACCACCTTTATATACAGTGTATAAATAATTTTATATTGGTTGTCAAACTAACAACAATTTGCAAATTAAATTTCCATATGACAGTAAACTGTCTTTTTCTTGGCATCATATTGATGGAGATAAATGAACTCTGGTGAGTACTAAATCATATCAAAAGCTGTAATAAAGTTTACTATGTGTGTCATGAAAATCTTGGAGTATATCCATTAAGTTTCATTATGCAGAAAGTTTGTAAATGTTGAAATAGTATAAATATACTTTAGTATACTGAATATCTTTTATACGTTTATGCATATCACAGTGTCTAATTTCTGTTTAACATTGAACAATGTTTTGATAGTGGCTTAAAGAAAGCATGAAATATATATTCTTTGTTTATTCATTTCTGAGGTAATTCAATTTATGTATGCTTATATTTATTCTGTATTGTGCCTTCCTGCAAGAAAATAAATAACCATACAAATGGAACAACATTATTATTTTCCTTTAGGCAATTGATATTATCTGAATTGATACTTATATTATCCTCCTGGTCTTAACCTAGATAGTGGTTACATCTGTTACAGAAAAATAAATTAAATTTGTGTGTGAGTGCATGTATTTGTGTATGTTTGTGCATGTGTGTGTGCACATGCATGTACATGCATACATGAATTCCTCTGTTTTTATGCATATGTATCTGTATGATTACATATTGTAGCTATAACAAAAATGATTTTATATGCAAATTGTGCAAGTGGATGAAATTTTTATATCTCACAAAGAGGACATTGACTAGCATGTTGCATTTTCTTTCTCATAATGAACTGTTATGTTTGTGGAGAAGATTTCACACACAAATTTTTTATAGCTGAAATGTTGAAGAAAAATATCATTGTTTGCTTTAGCAGAGGACCAAACTTTGGTCTGTCACTTCCCTGAAATTGTATTGCTTAAAAAGTATTGGTGTGGTCATTAAATTAAAAGGTTTGTTTCATAATCACAGGGTTTCTGGTTCAATCCCCCAGTATAGCACCCTGGGAAATGTCTTCTACTGTAGCCTGAGATTAATCAATGTCTTGAAAAGGAAATTTTGTAGATAGAAACTGTGTGAAAACCTGTCAAATGTGTATGTGTATGTATATGTGTGTGTGTGCATGTGCATGTGTGTGTATGTGTGTGTGTATGTGTGCACACATGCTTATGTGTATGTGAGACAGCATGTGTGTGCATGCGAGTGCATGCATGTGTGTGTGTGTGTGTGCATGTGCATGAGCGTGTGTGTGTGTCTATGCATATGTATGTCAATATCTGTGTTTATGCTGTGCCTCTTTATTTTCACATAACTTAGTAGTTCAATAAATAGAGATCAATAACATAGGAACCAGGCTGTATTGGAATTGACGTGATCAAATGAACTCAGTGAAAGTGGTGTCATAGCATGACTACAGTCCAATGACTGAAACCAGTAAAAGAGTAAGAATTTCTTTTTTGAAGTTTGTACTAATTAATGAGGGAAAAGAAGTCGTGTTCTTGGTCCCTGTCACATGCTTACTGGCATAGGTATAAGAAACATGGAGGGTTAGAACAAGACATATCCAAATATGTTCCTAAAAACTATTCTGAAAATCTAATTTAAACGCTAATCATATAATTAAATGAGATGTCACAACAATGACAAAATATAAAAAATATATTGATTCAGTAACAAACAGAAATAATATTGAGAAGTTTAAACAGAACATTTCTTGTAAATGATTTTTATTGATGAGGCATGATAAAATTGATATCAGCAACTACCATCAAAATGATTATGTATTTCCGGTTAATGGATAGTTTGGCACAAAATCAGTCCTATATTGGACAAAAAAAAAAAGACAAAAGAACAAAGCAAACAAACAGGTGAGGACAATACCCAATGAAATAAATATTTCAGAAATTGAAGATAGAATAATAATTGGGAACAAAGAACCATGAAGAATAGCAGCTGGCTAAGTCAACAAAATATCAATTTATTGACTGAGGGGTTAATAGTCCATATTCATTGCCACCACCATGCTTTGAACTTGGCAAAGTCATTTAATATATAATGGTATAGATAACTTAACTATAAAAAGGAAATATGAGGTGATACAGTTGTTTGTTGTAAGCAACTGAATTTTTTTTTCTTATAATAATTTGGTCTGGAAGAATAAGCTGTACCTCATGGCCCTTGCAGGCCCTTTGGGATCAGTGAGATTGATTTCATTAACATTCTGCTTGAGCTGTTTGCAAGTAAATGACTGCAAGAAAAACATGTGCAAGGAGGGAATTCCAGAAGACCGACATTTTGAGAAGGTAGGTTTAGGTAGGATGGTTAATGTTAAGCTTGTGGTGGAAAGAGGTAGACATATACACATGATGAGAGGGAGAGAGATGAATGAAGTGACATAAGACCAACTGGTTTTAAAAAGAAATGTTCACTATAGGAATGGTAGAAAAGGCTGAGAGAAGAGCCAGAGGTTGGAGTGTTTGTTTGTGTGTTCAGAACAACCTGTCAAATTACCTTTCTTTATATGCAATCTATTATATTTGAATGTGTATAGTAGCAGCACCATCCCAGGTTTATGTGCAGTACCCCAATGTAGGTCTTCCTTGACTTTTGTATAGGGTTAGTAGTTACTGGAGGTGGTGGGGCTGAAGTATTTTCTGGATATGAAGAAGGTCAATCATTATAACATTGAGAATGTGAGATCATCAGGAGAGATCATCAGTGGTGGTAGGGGTCAAGCTTTTGAAACAATCATAAAGGTTTTTGTTTTTCATGACAAGAGGGGTCAGATGCAGCAGATGTCTTGATATGTGCAGTGATTGTGTTTTTATTTTTTGTTGTTGAAAGAAGCAAGGTTTGCACGATCCTACTGGAAGATGTTCTCCAGATTTCTATTTAGGGATTCAACACAAATTTCACATAAGATCTAGATTGCTTATTGATGATGCTTGGGTGCAGAAAGTTAGCAAACAATGAAAAATAGTATTACATGCATAGATGAGGACATTGTTTGAGGTGACTGAAAGCAGATGAGTGGGAGAGGATTAAACTGAGCTGTGGGACATATCAAGTTCAATGGAACATAGATCACAGAGCTCCAACAGCACATACCACAATAGTGAGATCTGAGAGAAAATCACAGATCAAAGCGATGTGAGCTGGACAAAGGCTGTAGGTAAGCAGTCTTACTTGTCCATATGACTTGTGCTTACTGGGGAACTAGTCACTGGGAGATGAGGATACAAGATTAGCCACCAACTTCTAGAGCTGCATCTAAGGGCATTACTCATGGGGCTAAGACCTAGGCCTCTTTGGAAGTAAGTTTTAAACAAGAAACCTTTTCCTGGAAACTCTGTCAAAGGTACTCATGCGAGAAGAGTATGTTAGCAGTATGTAAGATTTACTAATTACAGACACTGAAGTAGTGGGTTAAATAGCAATTCATAAGATGTGGTTTCCACTTTTTCATTAAAAGTGTTATAAATAAAAAAAAAAATGGAATGGAACGAAAAATAAGATAAATCCACTCAGCAAGATCCACAAATACATCCTGTTCCTCGCTAAGTCACACAGGTTCTTTTTTTTTTTTAATCATTAATCCATATATGTACTAATGTGTCTATAAGGAAGATTATTTTCTCTATTGCCAGTCAGAAGGTCATCATAACTGTTTAAGAGGTTCAAATTAAAAAAATATCAAATAAAATTGCTTATAACTTTCAAGAAAAACTTTATGGTGTTGTTGTTGTTGGTGGTGGTGGGCATGATTATTTGTCCATGTTTCACTAGTCAAAATATTAGATCATTCATTCTTTCTTATGAAAGTGCTACTGTTTGATAATTTGCGGAAGAAAGTTTATAAAAGTATTTTCCTTCCATTTATATAACAATTAAAACACATCACAGATTAATCAACATAATAATGCCACTGGTCATTCTGCTAAATTATCCAAAATGCTTCTCCAAGATCATGAAATTGAGATTTTCTTTTGGCTGAAACAGTCTCCAGCTTTGAAACATATTGAACATTTTTGGCAGATCATTAAGTCAAAGCTGGATTAAAAATTTTTTTTAAAGCAAGAAATCTTTATTTGTGGCAGTTCATAAAGAATAGTACAAATTAGAACCAACATTGTTGTAGAAGCTTGCCAACAATATAATTAAAAGGATTAAAAACTCGAAGATAATTATACCAGAAATATTGATCATAACATTTTGATTATGAACAAAGATAAATTCTCTTTCATCAAAATCTTAATACAAGAAATGGTTTGATTTCAATGAATACTAAAAAAAAATAAAAAAGAATTTTGCAAGTGTTCCAATTTTTATGATCGCAAGCAAAGTGATAAATATGTGATTTAAGTTATGTCGGTGGATTTTTTTTTTGTTTGATCTCAAATTGGTATTTGCAAAGGTATTGTGTTTAATGTGTGTGCTATATGTGTGTGTATATCTATGTATGCATGAGAAACAAAAAATTAAATAACAATTATGATTTTTAATCTTTCATCAATTCCTGAAGGATAAAATGAAAGACAAAGTTAACCCCAGGAGGATATGAACGTACAGTAAAACAATTCTGTCAGACATTTATAGTTTTATCCTTACATTGTACTACTTCTTTCATTTTTCTGCCTCTTCTTGTATAAACAATATTAATTGATATGCATGAATAAACAATTGCAAAACAATTTTTTTTGGATGGGATGGTGAAGTTTTATTTTTAGCCGGTCGAGTGACCACATCGGGGCTTGCTTGTTATCAAGACTACAGAACAACAACAGCAGCAACTTAAACACCACCATATATATGTATATACTTTGGGTATGGTAGATGATTTCAGCAAAAATTTAGATTCAGATGAATATGGTACTTAAGTTGAGGCAGAAATTAGTACAGTATTATCCATGCAATTTCAAAATAAAGTGATTAAAATCAAAATAAGCAACAAGGATAGCCAGAGGTAATTCAGTACGATTGTTTCATGCAACTCCATTTAATTGAACAATGCAATCATTACATCAATTTAAAAGCAGAACAATCCTCAGCTGTACAAAGACATAGAATTTAATTAAATTAAAACAGATGGACACCTTAGTATAATTATACCTAAAATCTCCAAGAAGGTAAGGAGATAGACAAAGAACATGCTGCCTTCACTCCAGCATAGAAGCTACTAAGGAATCAAGAAGATATACATTGTTACAAACTCTGCCTGTCACTGATTTTTTGTTTTTATGGGGTCAGTTTTAATTTATAAACTAGTTTATCAAATCCTTGTATATCTAAGGCTGAGAGAACAAAGGGGCAGTATCTGTTAGGGGTAGGGCTGAGGGAGCAGACAGAAATCATAGTTGGTATAGTCATAAAAATCAAGATTTATTAGAAGCAATATCATGAGGTTTGGTAAAGGAAAACTTAAAACAAGATGTTAGTTGACAATTAAGGGGGTTACCCACTAGCAGACCATTGATAATGAAACAGGGGAAGTCTTATCAAGTAGTACTATAGTTAAAATATTTTAAACAATGTTGTTTTATTGTATACAGTTAAAGTTTAGGGTTATTCAGGGGATTATTAAGAAGACTATTATAACAAAAGGATAGAAATTTTTGAAACCTTTAGAGTATATACCAAACTTTTACCACAATAGAAGGAAGAAAAAGAAATTATCCAGAAATAGTTTAATATTTATACATATTATACAGTTACATACTAACTCATCAGATGGTATCTGTGAGTATTGATTAATTGGTATATACTGGTATTAATAAAGGAGTATTGAGGTAAAAGAACATGCTAATTATATATTAATAAAATTATAATCTAAGCAGTTTTTTTGTAAGTAATGAATATACCGGTATAGTTTTATATAAGCTATGTATGAATTTATAGAGGTACAATAATTAGATTAATTTTATAAATAAATAAAGGCTAATTATAAAGTAATAAAGAAATAAAATAATCAAGTAGGGCAGAACACCATAGAAAAGGAATAAAATAGCTTAATCACTAAAACCATGATAAAGTATATGTAGCTTATTAACACCAATAGAGAAGATTTATAGAAAATGTATAATAATTCAAAATATTTTAGACTAAAAATTATATACTTACTTATTTAGCTAATATCAATAAAAGACTAATACCTGGTATCAGCTAAAGGAATATTTAAGTTATGGGACATTCATATTTTACACTAAATTTTTTAAAACTAAGGGTTATATTTTAGGTTTAAGAAGTTATTATTGTTACTCCCTACATGATATTTATAGTTTCTTAGTGGTACTTGTTTAGAAGGGTTATTTATATAAAGGCCCTTATAAATATTAAGATCAGGAGGGTAGAGCCATTTAAGAAAGGGATAAATCAAGTAATTCCTAAAGATCATTTCAAACAGTATTGTCTAATTGTATAAAGTTAAAATTTTAGGGTAATCAAGAAGATTATTAAGAATGATATTATAACAAAAGGATAAAACTTCTTTGAATATTTTGAGTATATACCAAATTTTATCACAATAGAGGGAGGAAAAGAAAATTACAAAGAAATAGTTTAATATTTTTTACTTATTATTTATCTAAATAGTAACTTATTAGATGGTTTCTATGGAGATTGATCAATTGGATTTAACTGGTATTTAACAAGGGAGCACTTACAAACCATGTTTGCTGCACTTACAAACTATGTTGTTGTCTATGTGCTTATTGAACTATTTTACCATTAAGATTGGAGGAGGTCAATTTACTGTTGGTATTTAGGAAATGAAAGCCAAAATGATATACAACCTATCATTGTTGTCATCTCTGCAAGCCTTCTTTTTATTTGCTACAATTGGTGACTCCAATGTTTGAGCAAAACAGTCATGTTTTTTAAATTAACAATTATATTTAAATCACAAATGGTGATCTGAATTCTTCAAATAGGCATTCTGTTTAATTAAACAGACATATTTCTGATTGAAAAACACAGCACTTGTTAACATATTTTTGTGTGATCAGGCAGCATCTTTCTTACAAATTCACTAACAATTTTCCACATTGTTCTACTGCTTTATTTATGGTACCATCTATTATCATAGTGGTAATAGTAAATGAAGATATTGCTTTAACTTAATTATTACCACTATAGTATCGTTCTGCCAGTTTTTCAGCCATAAGCTTAAGTCTGTTTTTCTTCTCACAAGCTCAGTTTGAAGTCAGTTTTCTGATACATGAGATATCACCAAAGGTTACATTTTACACCTCTGTTACCACTTGTTTCAGTCAGAAATAATAGTTACCAACTATGATGCAGCAATTATCAGTCATGAGGAACACTAATTTATTCTGTGTCAATACATCAGTACCTCAGCCTCTTAAATGAAATGTCTCAATGTCAAAAAATATGATAGAGAAAAAATGAAACAACCAAATCAGTAGAATCATGACTGTAACTACTGGTGTATGTCAACAGAATATCTCAGATATGATTTTATATTCTGTTAATTTTTCCCATCAATGGAACAGTTTATTTGTTGCTTTCTTTTAAGTTGTTATTTATAAGTTCAACTTTTGAATTATTTTTACACATTTATTTTCCAAGTCTATCAACCAAGTAATTCCTTGTAATTTTATTCTTTCTGGGAAGTTTTTTATGTGTTCGATTTTGATATGTTTTACAACATACCTAGAGCCATGAACACAGGCACAATACATGTAACAACTACATTATATCTAGCTGATCAGCAATACTTTGCTGATCTCCTAAATTTGGTCACAATAAAACCTTCTGGTGGACAGGATGTGCATCTAGAAGTGAAAACTAACCTCACAGAATTTTAACTCATAGAGGCAATTTAGGTTCTCTAATGTGGTAAGGCTGCTGGAAAGCAGGACATTCAGCCTGAGATGTTTAAAGTCTTAAATAATGAAGGCATTCTCTGGCTGACTCATGTGTACCCAGTGGTCCAAGCATCAGAAAAGGCACTAAAGCAATGGCAGTCTGGGGTGGAATATTCAAAATGTCTTGAGGATTTTAGAACGCTGGCATTTCACACAAGAGTATGCCCAAGCAGTGATCATACAGTGCATATTAGGCCAGAAAAACCAAGCCGTAATAAGCTTCACCAAGGTAGCAATGCCAGGATGTGACAGTGGATGCAAGGTATCAAAGACAGAATGCTGGTTGTTCGCAGGTACAAATGGTCTGGGAGAACCAGTAGCTGTGTCAGCAGGCAGAAGTGGAAGATAGGCAAACTTGCAACAGGACAGCTTGGTGGAAGTTAGATCCAGTGTGTCCAGAGCTGGCTGATCCTGCGCAATGGCAGTTAAATCGATTGCAGCAGGAGATGAATGAGAACACACAGGGAGACGAGAGACTGTAGCATAATCCTCCACCACTGCCACCACCACCACCATCATCATCATTTGTTGCTAGCAGGAGTAGGAGTTCCCTGAACTTTGCTCAGCTTAATCTTATTCTCACAGCTACACTCTCAGAGCATCTGCCTCTACTACTAACTTGGTCACCAAAATAATGGAAGCTATCTACTACTTGTAGCTTGTCTCCCTGGCAGTTGATAGAGTCTATTTTCTGCACATTTTCAGCATTTATTGTATCTATGCATCTTCCATATACAAAAGCTAGTTTTCCTGTTAACCTTCCTCTGATATTGCTGCACCTTCTATGTGCCAAAAGCTTTTTTCAAAAAGCTATAAGAGATTGATATGTTAGATTATAAAGTTCAGGGTTGATGGAGCGATGGAAGGTTGTGGTTAAAAATCCTTTAATTATGGATTTGTTTGATCAGGACCCACTTGTGGTTAAGTAACAACAACAATGATAAGAAAAGAAACAACCAGTCAGTTAGAGTAAATGCCACAGTCTCAACCAATTCTCTCAGCCCTGTCTCCCATCATACTTCTGACATTATTTTTCTCTCTCTTTTTCTCTTACTATCAATTTCTCTCCTGTTCTCTGTCCTTTTTTTCATCTCATGTTATCTGTGATGTAGACATGGTAATATAGGTTGTCAGCATCTGTTTTTCCATGCTATATCAGAGTGGAATATTCAAAATGTCTTGAGGAAACTGTTGGTAACTGGAATTGGAGTGAATGTGTTTTCTTAGTCTGTGTAGTGATTGTGTTACTTTGTGCTGTTGAAGGAAGCATGGACAGCAGGAGCCAATTAGAAAATGCTTTAGAGTATTTTGTTCTAGGAGCCATCTTTCTTAGCTATGCTTGTCTCCTTTTCTTTGTTGCCAGCTGTCTTCTTCTTATATCTATCAGACACTATATTCACATACATGGACTGTAGCCATGCTGAGTTACCACTTTGAAGAATTTAGTCAAATAAATCACCCCCACTGCTTATTTTTAAAGTCTGGTACTTATTTGATCAATCTCTTGTGCTGAACTGCTAAGTTATGGGGATGTAAACAAACCAACATCTGTTGTCAAATGCAAATACAGCAACACACACACACACACACACACACACACACACACACACACACACACACACACACACACTCTTATACACACACAAACTCACACACACATGCAAACTCACAACACACTCACTCACATGAACATATGCAAACACAAAGCTCATCTACATACTCAGTCACTCATACACTACATCCAATCTAACTCTCTTTCTTTCTCACTCTCTCTCTCTCTCTCTCACACACACTGACACACACATGAATATATACGTGCACTCAGACACATACACAGCATAAATTCTTTTCCACTGTCTGTCTGTCTCTCTCTCTCTCTCTAACACACACACACACACACACACACACACACACACACACACACACACACACACACACACACACACACACACACAGATAATACATATGCATAAAAGTTCATGATTGCTGTCAGAGTATGTTTACTCCAAAATAATTGCATAATAATATTTTCCTGTTTTTTTTCTCTTTTATATATATAAAAAAAATTCTGTGTAAACTGGTTTGTTTCCTGTCAGCTGTCATGTCTGGCTGTAAATTTGGCTCTCTCCACTCGTTCTGGAACATTCTGTTGTTTTCTTTTCCAAATATATTAATTTCAATGTCAAATATCCAAATATTAAAAGTTTTAGAAATGATGAAATACATTTACTATTATGATTTCATCTTAGCCAGGGATAGTAACTCAGGAAAATAGTATAATTCATTTATTTTTACTTGTTTCAGTCATTAGAAAAATGACCATGCTGGAGCACCATAAACCCCAGTACTTATTTTTTAAAAATCTGGTACTTATTTTATCAGATTCTTTTGTTGAACTGCAAAATTATAGACGTATGCAAACCAAACATAACAACACACACACACAAATACATGATAGGCTTCCATACAGTTTCCATTTACCAAGTTCATGCACACAACATTGGTCAGCCTGACATTATAGTGGAAGACAGTAGCTCAAGCTGCTACAAAGTGTGACTGGACCCAAAACCACAAGGTTGCAAAGCAAGCTTCTAACTGTACAACCATACCAGCTCCTTATTTTTTTTTCTGTTAAAAGGAAAAACAACAAACATTAAAAAAATGAGAAAAAAGAGCAAGCGAAAAGTCTGCATCTTTTTTTCACTATTGGTTTGTTCTGTTTGTTCACTATGTGTTTGTTCTCATCAATTTTGGTGGACTGTGCCATTGACCTTTGTAACCCCACCAAGACTGACAATATTGGCATGGTTAATATTTCTCTTGTATCATTACAGGTTAATAGCTGCAGGAAAAAAATGTTCAGGGTTGGACTTCCAGATGGCTGACATACTGGACAGATGGGACTGGAATAGGAGTTTGTACTGTAAGTGGACACAATATGGGTGACAATGGAGTGAGTTTTGAGTGTCTGAATAAAGGTGGCTTGAGACTAGTGAAATCCTATGAGCAGAAGCTATTATAGTAGTGATAGTAGTAACAGAAAAGGCAGAGAGGAGCCAGCAAGCCTATGGCCTTTTTGAATGTAATGGCCTTTTTGAATGTAATGGCCTTTTTGAATGTAATGGCCTTTTTGAATGTAATGGCCTTTTAAAATGCACTTTAGGATGCATTTATGTATAGCAGTAGCACTATTCAAAATGTTGGTGCCATATTGAGCCCTGTAGAGGGTTAGTAGCATTTGGGAACTGAAGTATTTTGTGATTTTGAAAAAAAAGGTTGCTCTTTGAAATGCTATCTTTGAGATTCTGTCTTTGCAATATTCAGTATGTGCCTTTACCAGTGATTCTAAATGATGGTGAGGTTAAGTAGTTGTAATGGCATTAGGGTTTCTCGCTGCCTGCTGTCCATATTTAGGATAAATGAATATGATAATATTTTTTTGATGCATGTTTTTGTGTTGTTGAAGGAGACAAAATTAGTATGACCCCACTGGATGTTTTTGAGGTCTCTGTTCAGGGAGGTTGTGCTGATATTGAGAAGATGACTAAATGGCATACAGGATGATGCTCAGATTTAGATGATAAAGAAAGGATAAAGACATCATCTGTGTAGAAGTGGGCATTGATGAAAGTGATGGCAAGTTGATTACTGATATTTAAGAAGCAGTGTATAGGAGACAATCCCAAACTTTGGAATATAGCAGAACTAATAGAGTGTGAATCTGAGGGAACTCCATCAGCCCATACAGTAATGTTATAATTGGACTGGAAGCCATGAATCTAAGAGACAACTGGTGGATTGAACCCTTAAGCAGGTAATTTGCCAGGAGATTTGCATGACAGATGCAGGTGAATGCTTTGCTGATAAGTTCATCAACAGTATTTTCACAAAATTCCATGACAGAATAACATAGGAGGGAATGTAGGTCTCTAATAGATCTTGTTTACAATAGCTTTACTTTCATAAAGAATAGTATTTGAAAAAGTCATTAAGGAGAAAAAGATAGATAGATAAATAGATAGACAGATAGAGAGAGGGGAAGAGGGGGAGAGGGGGAGAGGGGAGAGAGAGATGCTAGAGAAGGTACTTGTTAATAACTATCTCCATCACCTTTAAGATATTGAAGTGATAGGATGATAATTGTCAGTGTCAGAGGTTCTCCTTGTGAACAGGATAGATTATGGCATGTTTCCAAAGATTGGGACATTTGATGAAGATAACTGAAGACATTTGATGAAGATAACTGGCATTGTCTGAGGGTAATGGAAGGGGCATGGTCAGGACTGAGGGCCTTATTGGTTTGAAACAACCAAAGATGTTTTAACACTTGTCATGTATGTGTACATGGTGGCAATCCTAACAGAGTGGAGAATAGATAGTTTTTAAGAAGGTTTAGCAAATGTCTAAGGCATAGAGCTGGATGTAAAGCAAGCAACACATGTGGAGGTGGTTTTCTCTAAAAAGTTCTGCTTAGAGAACCATCTGATGTCAGCTTGAGATGCTAAAAATAGCAGTGAATTCTTTCTCAAACCACATCTTTATTACCTTAGGAAATGAAAGATGCATTGAATAGTGTATTGGGTCATCCCATAAATAATGTGATTTTCTAATACTTCTTTTATTTTTCAAAATTAAGATTAACAAAGTTCTTTTTTAATGTAAAATATATTCTCCTTCATTTTCTACAATGCTCTTCCATCTATCTGGTAGACTTGCAGGGCTCCTCTTCCAAAATTCACTTGTCCATGATGAAAAATACCCCTCCAGTACTGTTCTGACCTCATCTGCAGAATTCATATTTATTCTGTCCAAATGATTTTAAAGACTGCGGAATAAATGATAATTAGATGGGGCAATGTCCGGTGAATATGGTAGGTGGAGCATCGTTTTCCATTCAAACTGCTCCAGCCTTTGGAATGTCATCCTCACTGTATGCAGCTAAGCATTATCCTTATGGAAGAACACCTTTTGTCTTGAAACCAAAGATGGTCATTTTTCTTCTAGCACTAACTTGAATGATTGGTTGAATGACCACATCCAAGCTTCTCTGCTAGAACCTCAACAGTTACGATGGTATTTTGTTCCACCAGGGTTTGCAGGACATCCTCTTTGAGCTCTACAGATCTTCCAGGACAAGACTTGTCTTCTAGACTGTAGTTTCTGGCTTGGAATTTTTGGAACCACCGTTGACACTGGCTTATGTCTATTGTCCAATGCCCATACACTGCATTAATATTCCTCACACTTTCCATTGCATTGTTGCCTTTATTGAACTCATAAAGCAAAATATGCTGAATATGCTCCTTTGTCACTTCCATTACAGCTTTGAAAAAATAACTGTTAAAATCGAGCTGCACTCTTCAAAACTTGCACTAAGAATAAGTACAAGGTAAAATTACTACCTGTTTTTATAGCAAGTTGATGCAGGTAGTTTAACCCATTCCCCTTCAACTTTTAGTTCATGCAACTGAAAAAAACTGCATTATTTATGGGATGACCCAATAGTTCTAGACATATACAAAAATCATGATGAGATAGTCATGGCTGGAATGCCTTTGATAATAGGCATACTTAATCAGGGCTGACCAGGTGGTAAGTATCAAAAACATCGACAAAATAAGTTTGAAAAAGACCAACATGAAAATCATTATTATTTATATTAAAAAAATGAACTGCATCCATTTCTAGATAGAGCTTGTTCTCTTTTTTAGAGAGAGAGAGAGAGAGAGAGAGAGAGAGAGAGAGAGAGAGAGAGAGAGAGAGAGAGAGAGAGAGAGAGAGAGAGAGAGCTGTGCTTTTTCTAGGTCAGCATTGAAGGATAAGTTTTTATTGGAAGTATAAATAATTTTGATATTTATACTTTTCTCAAAGGTATTAGGGATGTAAACAGAGTGAAAGTTACAATAAGGAATTAAGACGATCATTACAAACTCGATTTGTCTGAAGCTTATCTTTGTCTTTTTGTTACGACACTTCTCATGAAGTACATGTGTTTTTGTTAGTTATGAAAATAACCAAAAATTTGAAGGAATTTAGTAAACTAACCTTTATTAAACAAATTTTTAAATGCAAGTTAACAAAAATTACAATGGGAAGTTTTATAGATGGAACTGAAGGCTTGTGATACCTGTGGAGTATCTCCTTCTCCTATTACAATTATTTCTGGAGTCTTAAGGATCTGGAACTTGAAGAAGAAGCTTACAAGTGGAGTGCAATTCAATAGTAGTTTATTTTAGTTCTCGTTCATGTAGCTCATTCCCGGTGACCATCTTCATGACAGCGTGTGGTTCGTTATAGCTCCGTTCACGTGAGGTTCATAACCTCCGGAGATAACAGGTGAAGTTAGAGCGGGCTAAGAGTCTGGTGTGAGCTGCCAGCTTCGCAGTGTTTTTGAGGGTAGACGAGAATGAAAGAATAAAATATCTTAATTCTCCTGTTTAAATAGTCGTTGCCGACGAGAATCTCGCGCATGGCAAATGGTTGCAGGCACGATCACGCTCCTGTCTTAGACATGGTAATGGTTACCAGCTAGATCTCATACAAAATGGTGCTGGCTTCTTGTGCCTTGCTACAGTTTTAATTCAAATACCAATACTTGAAAACAGGAGGTTTGTATCAAAGAAATAAAAGCAGTCTGATGTGGGCTGATATCAGAAGATTTAACAAGCTTTTCTTATCACAATTATTTTTATAATTTTCTTATTTCATCATTATGTTCAGCTGTGATCTTTCTGTATCAGCCTTTATTTTAAGCATCTTAACAGAAAACCAAAATTATACTCAAATCTGACACAACTGAATGTGGTAAAACTGAAAATTAAGTTTTCTTGTTTGAAGATTAATTAAAAATGAAGATTATATGATCTTTAATCAGAAACTAGAATGTGCTACTCGCAACACATGTCAATAATAATTATTAAAAATTTTGAAATATTTATTCCAATATTTATCTGAAAGGACATTCTTAAGAGCCTACGTGCAACATCTGAGATAAATATTTAATTTTTCCCATAATAGATTTATTTTACAAATTATTTTTCAATTCAACTATGATGAGAGTTAAAGGAAAGTTTTTGGCTAATTGAGTCTATGACTTGATTTTGATTTTCTCTTTGTCTCTATTACATTATTTTTACTGATCAATAATGCATTTCTTGTCACTTCTTAGGCTTTACACCACATAAGAAATTGTCCCTAAAATTCAATACCATAACAATGAACATACCTTTTAAAAGTGATGATGATCAGAATGTATTTGTCTATATTAGGGTGTGTCACCCATTATATTCCATGTACTGCCCTCCTACCCTCTTTATTGTCCTCTCATCTATTTCTCACCTCTACCCCTATTCACTATACCATACTATCCATATAACAAGGAATAGTACTGGATCTGTTTGTACTATCCAACAATCACTAGTTATCACTCTTCCCTCTCTTCCATCATGCTGCCTGTGTAATGAAGGATGACATTAAGTTTGCTTGCATTCAATGCATTCTTCCATTACCATTTTTTTTACTATTAGCCATCATGCTCTTTCCCCTTCATACTCACTATTGATATTTACTATTCTTTCTTATCATCACTCTTCTCTATTGCAATCCCCCATTCTCTCTCTCTCTCTCTCTCTCTCTCTCTCTCTCTCTCTCACCATCTATTTTTATTGGTATTCTTCAATACTTTATCATCTCTCACACATTACTCACTTCTCCATCACTCTTTATTGATGTACATCACTTTTCCTCTTCCATCACCTGGCCTCACTCAATCATACCCTTTTTTCCTATCATGCCACTCATGCTGTTTTTCTATTAAATTCCCAAATCAATTAACCAACATGTAGCTGCTGTAGAAACTATGTTATGTCTAGTTCATAAGTGTGAGACATAGACACCGTCTAATCTAGGAAGGCAGCAATTCTAAATAAGAACTGATTCAGTCGATGTCAATTGCTCCAAACCAAGCCAGTATAGAAAGCATGTGGAAAATGATAAGGCTGATGATTATGTCTCTCTCTCTCTCTCTCTCTCTCTCTCTCTCTCTCTCTCTCTCTCTCTCTCTCTCTCTCTCTCT
>NC_068985.1:32785490-32788597 GCF_001194135.2 Octopus bimaculoides
TCTCTCTCTCTCTCTCTTTCTCTCTCTCTCTCTCTCTCTCTATATATATATATATATTTATATACACACATATATACATACACACACACACACACATATATATATATATACACACACACACACATACATGCACACACACACATATATTTTGTCGCACATATTTATACATCATTATATATATATATATATGTATGTATGTATGTATGCAAGTATGTATGTCTATAGACATGCATACAAACATACATTTTTCAATATTTTTATGCACCATTATATGTGTGTGTCTGTGTGTGAGTGTGTGTGTGTGCATGTGTAAATATAGATATATATATACGTACAAGGAGAAGTTAAAAAATTATTTGCACTTTCGCCATAACATTTCTTTATTATTATCACACTGCCTTCTGCACATGTATGCTTATGATTGGTACTATTGTGGTTATGTGATCGAAGTTTGAGCTTGATCACACCATTTTTCTTTCTGGTTTTACAGTTTAAGCATGGCCAATCCACTAGCAATGTGCACCAAAGAAGAACTAAGAGCAATGATCCGATTTCTTTGGTTGGAAGCTGTGTCAGATGCTGGAAAAGGGGTTACAATCTATGTATGTATATACATACATACATACATACTTACATACATACATACATACTTAAATACATACATACATACATTTCCCACTAAAGATTAGAGAAAAAGAGAACTACACCGAGCTACTGAGAAATTTACAGATACTCCACCCAGACTACAAGTTCAGATTCATACCCGTGATTGTTGGGGCATTGGGATATGTAATGAACTGCCTCAACAAAAACCTGGAAAAATTAGGGTTCTCAAAACCTGAAAGAAAAAGGCTGATTAGAAGACTACAGATTCAAGCCATCAATGGAACTGTAAAGATATGTAAAACTTTCCAAAAATTTAGCATATAAATACATATGCATGCATCTAGACAAAAAAACGCATCCATAAAACAAACATACAAATCTGTGCATACACTAACACCAAATACTGTACACACACACATATGCACAAATACCTAGATGATGTTGATAAAAGTTCCAATGAAGGAGCCTTGAATCTATGTTAGAGTCCGGCTCTTTCTCTATGGACAAGAAATACAGAAATGAAACTGATTGATAACATACATACATACATACATACATACATGTATACATACATGCATACATATATACATACATACATCTATATACTAACACATGCACACAAACATAATCGCACATACATTTTTTCTGTTTTTATATATATATTTTTTTCCATTTCCTTGACTCTCCAAGCATATTATGTTTGTCATCAATATGTTATACATGAACAACAAAACTCATGACACTGCCAAGTAACAAAGAGTAGTCTCAGCAAAACATCATCATCATCATCATTTAAAGTCCGTTGTCCATGGGTTGGACAGTTTGACCAGGACTTGTAAGCTGAGGGGCTGCACTAGACTCTAGTCTGATTTGGCATGGTTTCTACAGCTGGATGCCCTTCCTAATGCCAACCACTCCGAGAGTGTAATGGGTGCTTTTACATGCCACCAGCATGGGTGAAAGTTATGTGACACCAGCATCGGTCACATTGCCTCCATATGGCCCAGCACTTGAATGGTGCTTTTTATGTGCCACCAGCACAGGTGCTAGTTATGTGACACCAGCACTGGCCATGGCTATGATTTCACTTGGCTTGATAGGTCTTCTCAAGCACAGCCTATTATCAAAGGTCTTATTTATTAGTCATTGCCTCCAAGAGGCTCAACATTCGAAGATCCTGTTTCACCACCTCATCCCATGTCTTCCTGGGTCTACCTTTACCACAGGTTCCCTCCACAGTTAGAGATTGGCACTGTATCTCATCTCGACTAACCATTTGGGCTATGACCCTCTCTGTGACTTCATCACCTGATCTTACAATTTGATACCTTTGTAATTATTTCTATCTAAAGCACCACCTTTACCTTTGTGGCAGCTGACTATGGTGCTGCTACACCAGTCATTGGGTATGACTCCTTCATGTACCACTTGATGAACTATACAAGTGACTAGACCATTGCCCACACCACCAGATATTTTAAGCATCTTAGTGGTGATTCCTGATGGGCCAGGGGCTTTCCTTGTATTCATATCCTTCATGGCTTTGTCTACAATACTATCGGATTGCTAGGTTCTCTATTGGATCAACATTTGGTAGACTCTCCTTCTTTCGTGACTTCTCTACATTTCGTTGCCTTTCCAAGCCTCTTTCTTGGCAGAGTCACTAACTGCAAGTGAGCTATCATCCATGCAAACACACATAATGTGTCTATCTATCTATCTATCTATCTATCTATCTATCTTTCTATCTATCTGCATATATTTAAATAATAAGGGTGAAAAATTGAATATTAATATCAATTTAAAACCAGTGGCCTAGCATATTGAAAAATCTGAAGATTCAGAATAATTTTTCTGAATCTTCAGATTTTTCAATATTCTAGACCACTGGTTTTAAATTGATATTAATCAAATTAATATTCAATTTTTCACCCTTATTATTTAAATTTAAATAACCATGTTCTCTAACCGGCAAAATTCACTGCAGAGAATTATTTTCTGCAGAATTATTTCCTGTATTTTGGCGTGCCAAAATGAAGACTTTTGAAATATAACCCCAAATGTAATTGGTAGAACTATATGCATGTTCAATCTTATGCGGACGTCTCGTGTATAGTTCTGCAAATTATATTTTGCTATGACGATCACACTGATGAATTGCAGACATTTGCGTAAGTATTACGTAAGTGGTAACAATGAAACTGGGTATGTGATTAATCTTTATATTTTGTATCTTTTCATTTGTCTTGCTCGCTTACGTTCTGGCGTTTGCTGAATTTTCTTGAGAACAATCTTTTCTTAGTGGTCAGACATCTAGCATAATGGATGTCCACTTAGTGGTCATCATTCTTATATGTATATCTGCATATATGTATATTTAACAGGAATTTAATAATATTTGTTAATTTCTTTGGCTCCCAATTATGGATGAGGAAAACATCAGACCGTGGTTGGTGGAAAGAACATGCTGAGATCATCCAGCAGTGGACTGAACATGCACA
>NC_068985.1:32788944-32791016 GCF_001194135.2 Octopus bimaculoides
ATATATATATATATATATATATATATATATATATACACACACACACACACATATATATATACATATCGTTGTCATCATCATCATCATCATCATCATCATTTAATGTCCATTGTCCATGCTGGCATGGGTTGGACAGTTGAATGTTACTACTAGTTTAACCCCCGCAGATTCTCTGCCAGCTGATTATTGGTGCAATGCTCTGCACCCTTTATATACAATATATCGCTAGCAGGGGGAGCGAACCCCTACTACCCTCTAGCAAATCGCGGGACTGATTCAGTTTCACTTTACTGTTTAGTATACATTACTACTCTATCTCTTCTCGAGATTTTATAACTAGCTATTTTGCTTGTTGGAAATCAGTGATTGATGGTCACTTTGTTTACAATATATTGTTGGTAGTAACAATTCAAGTTCCACTTTGATGTAGTGATTTGCTTTACTATATAAATATAAATATATAGTAAAGATTATATGCCAACATAATGTGGCAGTCCTGGTTGGAACAGATGTTACTGTTATTTAACCCCAGAAAACATCGTCTCCAGATGGCTATATGACACACTATCTGTGTCCTTATATTTTTGAACAAGTGAGTTTAGCATCCCCACTCAGCCCAAAGCAATATCTGCATACCGTGGTTTCTGGGTTATTTTTCTTCATTAGCACAGAATAACTGCTTGGCTAGTGATAGCGCTGCTAAATTCTTGTTTGAAAATATATAATTTTCAAAGTGACACATAGTCCCTGATCTAATAAATAGAAAGATTATTTCTAAATCTCTCAATGAGAGACGTTCGGTAAACTCCCTTGTTCAAAAATATAAGGACACAGATAGTGTGTCGTATAACCAGTTGGAGATTATGTTTTCTTGGGCTAAATAGCAGTAACATTCATCCCAACCAAGACTGCCACATTATGTTGGCAAATAATCTTTACTTTAGAGTAATATTACTGAATGTCTCTCACTGAGAGATTTAGAAATAATAATTTTTCTATTTATCAGATCAGTGACTGTGTGTCACTTTGAAAATTATATATTTTCAAACAAGAATTTAGCAGTGCCATCTCTAGCCAAGCAGTTATTCTGTGCTGATGAAGATAAATAAGCCAGAAACCATGGTACACAGATATTTCTTTGTGCTGAGTGAGGACACTTGTTAGAAAATATAAGAATAGTGTGTCATACAGCCAGCTGAATACAATGTTTTCAAGGGCTAAATAACAGTAACATGTGTTCCAACTAGGACTGCCACATTATGTTGGTAAATAATCTTTACTTTAGAGTACTGTTACTGAATGTCTCTCATTGAGAGATTTAGAAGTAATAATATTTGTATATATATATATATATATATATATATATATCTTTATAAATATATATTTTCTCTATATTGTATATATTCAGGTACATTCTGTTTGGTTGCTTAATTCATATAGATATAAAATCATAGCACCAACCACCTATTAGGTCATTGTGTACTCTCAGTGATTAAACATCTCATTTAGATCAAAATCTTATGCTAAGAAGGTTGCTATGCATGACTATGTATCACCTGGCATGTATTTATGCCTCCTACCTTATTGTATTCCCATAAGAAAGCTCTCCTAAGTTACTTTTAACTACTTTTTAGAGACTTTTTATTTCTCAACATAAAATAACCACTTCATTCCTTTGTTTGTTCTTATTGTTTTAAATAACATCCACTTGTGTTGTCAAGAAGTATAATATATTGCGTGGCTAAACAATCAACACTCCTTAGTTCACCAGCAGCTGATGAAGTGGATAGTCACTGATTTAACTAGATATCCTGTTTGCAGTAATTATTTCATGTTTTCTTTTGGTTTTATATTTAAGGTTTATTCTTTTTTTTTTTTTTAATTGACATGAATATCAAGTCATAGTGTTAACTGTCTGCTTAGTTGAGCTCTCTTGATAATTAGATATCTCACATGAACTAAAATTGTACTGCTTTAGTTCATATGCATCTATCTACTATACATATATATGTGTTTATGTATATATTTATGTGTGTGTATGTGTATATATGTATGTGTGTGTGTATATATAT
>NC_068985.1:32791504-32801736 GCF_001194135.2 Octopus bimaculoides
ATATATATATATATATATATATATATATATATATATATATATATACACACACACACACATACCTCAATCAAATACATTAATATGATCTGTTTCAAAAATATTTGAAAAAGTTTTATAGAAAATTAGGAATCAATGAAATGCATTAAACGAGGTATATTATAAAAGTAAGAAGAAAAAAAGATTTTTAGCAAATTACATAATTCGAAACTAATTAAAGATTTCCAAGATCACACATTCACAAGAAATATCAAAAATGGACACTCAAGTAAACACACCTAAAGTTATACCTATACAGACACAAAGTTATACCCATCACACCATACACACATATACAAACATACATACCTACACACACATGCACTGACATAATTACACACAAGCACATACCTTCATGTATGCACACATACCTACACATACATGTATGCACATAGCTACATGCACATGCACACACCCACATACATGCACATCTACATATGTGTATACTCACCTACATACATACCTATGCATATACATACCTACACACATTCACACACCTATGCATACATGCATACACCTACACATACGCCTACATACACACCTACACATACATACTTATACACATATACAAGCACAATAAATACATTACACCTCATTTTATAATTTATTAATATACATTAATAAACAAATGTACTTGCATGCAAACAGAAATTTGGTACCATATTTTTTTTATGATTAATATATGTATGTGCACACATACAAACATATACACATACTCACATACATGTGCACACGTACATTTATGTATTTGACATTTATAAAAATTGTGAAAAGAAAATTTGAAAAAACCTAAGTGCAGGAACTAATTTTTAAAAAAGATATAAGGTGGGAAGATAAAAAAATAATAAAATGAAGAGTTTAACCTCTCAGCTTTTTTTTTAATATCTGAAACTTCTTTCTCTCTTAATGGATGTTACATCAGTTTTAACAATGAGTATTCTGATTGTTTGATTAACAGAACAACCAACTCATTGGCTCAGATCTTAACTCTTTAGCATTCACATTACTCTGTCAAATGTAATGCTTATTTATTCACATTGTCCTGAATTAACCATGCACTATCTTAGATATTTGAGATTTTGACAATGTGATTGTTTTAATAGAATGACCTTTTAGAGTAGATGTGAAAGGCTGGATCTGGCCAGTTTGAACATAAGACAAGTAGAACATTTGGGCCAGATATGACCAGTTTAACTGCTAATGGGTTAAGTAGTTGAATATTACACATAAACATATATCCTTAATGTAATCTTCAGGGAGAATCAGTATGAAAAAATGTATAATAAAGCAAACCCTTGATTTACAAGAACAGTCTCTCTATCTGGTTTACATACAAATTCCACCTATACAGCTTTGAGGCAATGGCAGAAGACACTTGCTAAGGTGCTATGTAATGGAATCAAACAAGGAACTTATGATTAGGAAGTAAATTTATTAACCAATTGGCCATACCTACACCCTTGAAACTTTTCTGTCTCTTTCTTCCACCATTTTTTTGTCTCCTTTATGTTATCCATGCATGTAATATTGTAACACTTACTATAAGAAGTGCCCATCAATGCCACATGTGTACAAAAGAATGTAGGTCCCTAACAAGATTGAAAATCCACATCCATGCTGTTCATTAAAACAATGGACAATAAAAACCATATTTACTTGTGAAACAAAAAAATTAATGATAAACAGATCTGAAACAATGCAAAACAGCCAGAAATAACTTCAAGAGTGAAACAGGTTAAGCCTTTGTAAAAAGAAAATGAATGACTACATATTGTCCCATACAACAATATCTGGCCAGTTGTGTTTTAACTTGCTGGCTGTTTTAATTTTAAGTTCTACCAATTTTCTTTTGAACAATTGGTCTCAAATAGTCAACTTCATCTGTACGTGTTTTCTTGCCATTGCATCTTCCTCATGTGAAGATAGTATCTGGAAAACATTCTCTCGCAGTTGACAATAATGTGGTTGATGTCTTCAGTCTTGGTTTTGCGCAGCAGACATTTGTTGTCTATCAATGTTTTCTGCCTTTTATGCTGTAGGTACTTGCTGGAGATCTCTCATTCTTGAATTGCATAGAAGTGGCCTTTGGAGAGGGATGTCATAAACTTGCCAGTATTCCATGCGAAACTTTTGATATGATCAACCCCTTCTATGGTTTGTGTTTTTTATGCCAAGTACCCGTGTGAACTGGTTTGTTTTTTTATTTTGTTCTTTTGATAAATAGATTTTACCAATGCTCCTTGGAGAGAGATCTATATTAGCTCTTGTTTCACACCTCTCCTCAAGTTCTTTAGCTTTTCTAATTATGTTGTTGATTTTATGGTCACAAACTTGGGCAATATAGTTACTGGCCCTTTTCCTCTGCTGCAGATGTTGTTTCAGTGTTACAATATGTGATTCATATGATATCAATACAGATCTGAGACTACAGCCACCATGTTTGCATATAGCCTGTCTACATCTCTATTGATGTTGAAGTTTCCTGTAACACTGAACAGCTTGCAAGTTTGAACGGCTATCTAATTGAGTTCTTATTTCTTTACTGCCCACAAGGGGCTACGCACAGAGGGGACAAACAGATTAAGTCGATTATATCGACCCCAGTGCGTAACTGGTACTTATTTAATCGACCCTGAAAGGATGAAAGGTAAAGTCGACCTTGGCAGAATTTGAACTCAGAACGTAGCGGCAGACGAAATACTGCTAAGCATTTCGCCCGGCGTGCTAACGTTTCTGCCAGCTCACCACCTTGGGTTCTTGTAGAGATTAACTCAGAAAGCCAAACATAGGTATGAGCACAGGCACTGCAAAGTGTTGTGGGCAATATGCTTGTTGTAAGCTGAGAGTTCTGATTATCATATTCTCTTTTCTCTCCTGAGGTATTTATTCCTGGTCCCTTCCTTATTTACAGGTCCATCATATCTGGCATTCTCATCCTGTCCAAGAGATCTCTAATTGTCACCTGACTGTTGAGGTTGTATTGTGAAGCCATTCATTTTTAGGTTTTCAGAGGAGGGCACAACATTTCCATGTTCTGTTGTTAAAAAATACACATTTGGACTCACCAACTTTCATTCCAATGTCTGTAGAAAACTGGGTTATAAGGTCAAATTGTTTTTTATGTTGTTGACATTTAGCTCATACAGTTTCAGGTTGTTACTCTCTCTCTTTACTTTTTTACTTGTTTCAGTCATTTGACTGCGGCCATGCTGGAGCACCACCTTTAGTCGAGCAAATCGACCCCAGGACTTATTCTTTGTAAGCCTAGTACTTATTCTATTACTACACAGCCACTGTTGTCAAAGAAAATATGGGAGATACTTCTGCATTCATTTCTATGGCTACTATGTTTTGTGAGCAGGTATGATAGTGGGTTTAATGAGAAGGTGAAGAGCAACATCGACAGACTATCACCCTGAAAGATGCCATTTGTGGTAGTGAATGCTTTCAGACTCAATTTACTCATTTTCACTCCTAACGAGCAAAGTAGTGTACCAAATCTTGGTCAGGAATTCAATAGCACTCACTAGTGGTTGTGGGATTTTGGATAACTGTGAAGCCTTGATAATCCACCCATATTGTCATACTGTCAAAAGCCTTCAGGTAATCCAGCCATACTATAGTTAAGCACCTGTGATTTCTGTTTTTTCCTGATTCATTTTGCTAATCAGTCGCTGCTGTGTGCAGCCCCACACCTCCTTCTTTCCTTCAGCTTGTACAGGTGTTATAATGATCCTGCAAAAATAGACTGAGGCACCCATTGTATAATTTGTACACGATGTTCAGATAGGCTATTGGGAAGTAATTTTTAGCAAGGGTGGCTTGGCTATTTTTTGTGGAGAATAGTTGCAGTTGACAACCATTGATGCAGTTCTTGTGTGCCTTTGATATTTTCTCCATACAACTGTTTGAGATCAGGCTGATAAAAGGTGAAATTCTTCAGCCAGTAACCTGTAAAGGGGTCTGGGTTGGGGAAATTTCCTGTTTGACATTTTATGTAGAACTGTTCCAGTATTTTGTCATCTATTTCATATTGATTTTTCTGGACATATTGGCAGTAGTTCTGCTCCAGTTCTTTTTGCCATACAGCTTGTTTGTTAGATTCATTATTTGTTTCTTGCACAGATCTCCTCAAGCTGATCTTTTGTGGGGATGTTTCTTACAGAAATTGAACCTTTCACAATGAAGCTGCAATAAACTGACTTGGGATCTCTGGCAAATAATTTATTGAGCATTTGCTGTTTGCATACTGTAGATTTATATTTCAGTCTTTCAGCTGTAGTTGTGTGAGTTGTTGTTTTGGCTGGTGCAGTTTGGAGTTTGCATTTTTTAATCCTGTATCACCTCTAATTCTTTTCTGAGGTCTTCCTGATGTTGTGTGAAGTTATTCTTTGTGTTACATTTTATTGCAACAATAATCTATAAAACACTTTTTGTGGGATGTATGTATGTGTCAATGTATCTCTGTGTATATCATCATCATCACCACCACCACCACCACCGCCACCGCCGCTGCCATCGTTGTCGTCGTCATTGTCGTCATCGTCGTTTAACGTTCGTTTTCCATGCTGGCATGGGCTGGACGGTTTGACTGGGGACTGGCAAGCCAGGAGGCTGCACCAGGCTCCATATATATATATATGTACACACACACACACACACACATATATACATACATATGTATATATTTGTGTGTGTGTGTGTTCGTGTGTGTGTGTGTGTGTGTGTGTGTGTTTGTGTGTTTTTGTGTATGTATGAGAGTTTGACTTTCCTTTTCTTGATGTCACTGTCATGAAAATGGGTGTTTTGTTTCTAATCTCCCAAGAAAATATGTCAGGCCATAGGGAAATATTAACCTGCTTGGAAACAGGTGCAGTTTGGCACCAGAAAGAGCATCAGGTTGTAGAAAATCTGCCTCAATGAATTCTGTGTGACCTAATGAAGCATGTTAAAATAGATGTTAAATGGTGATGATGACAACAATGCTGGCACTGCCACCATTGCCACTGCTACTGGTGATGACAACGATGATGACAATGATGATAATAATGATGTGGCTGCTGTAGATGATGATGATGATGATAGTGGTGGTAATGATGATGATGATATAAAATTCAAAATGCAATTACTGTTGTGAAGAAAAGATAAAGTGATCAAGTAAAATTCTAAAGAGATGTTGATAGATATAGCTGTTTGATCTTTCATTTCTATTTTGTTTTGATGAACATCTAAACATTTTCTAATGGAAACAAATCTAAAAGGTAGTAACAATTATATTTAACTGTTCTTACTGAAATTTCTTTCATGAAGACAGGCAAAGTGTTGGATCAATATCATTGATTCAGAGTCAGATAATGTGGTATGATGCTTATCTCAAGCATATGTTGTCTTATGTGTGTATGTGTGTTTGTATGTGTGTAGAGTATTATATTTCTCATAGTATTATTATACATTCCTCATGACATTCATCATCTTCTTATTCATTATTACCAACATATCAACTACCACAAGCCTTTACTAGGGCTTTTACTACAGTCTGCTCCTGTTCCAAGAATTTAAATCAGCTCCCTTCTCTGAGGGTAACATGATATATTGATGTGCTGCTCTTTACTGTATTTTCCACAGTATAATGTTATTGGTGTTTTCATGGCACATCCCCTGCATATTGCCAGGATAGGTATTGTTATTATTTAACCCCAGGTTAGCCCTGATTGAGCAAACTGATGATCAAAGACTTTATGTAATCATCCCGTATTTTTGTATATGTAAGAATTCATTAACAATGTGATCTTCTTTAAGATGATAAAGGATGAAGAGATAGAGATTTGGTTATGACTTTTAGCAGATAGATTTTTTAAACTTACGACCTTGTTAGAATCTTCTTGAGAACTGCATATTACCAGTCATCCTGGTCCCTTGTCATCTTCTCCATGAGGTTCAAGGTCCTGAAGGCTTCATCACTTCATCCCATGTTTTCCTGGGTCTCTCTTTTCTACAAGCTCCATATGTATTTAGTGATTGGCTCTTCTTCATTCAGCTATACTCATCTATTCACATCACCTGTCCAAACTAACACAATCTTCTTTCTTGCATACTACATCTGATTCCTCTTATGCCCAATTTTTCTTTCAGCACATTTGTACTGTTCATGCATACTTGCATTGTACATCCAACAGAGTATGCCCACTTCATTTCCTTCTAGTCTTCTCAGGTTCTTTTTCATTCAAGGCCCACGTCTCACTATCATATAGCATCACAGTTCTAACACAAGTATCATACAATCTGCTCCTCACTCTGAGGGAAAGACCTTTGTTGCCAGCTGTTGTAGTAGCTCACTGCACATTTTCCACTCTGTTCTGACCCTGGTAGCAATACTTTCAGACCAACCACCTTTACCTATTAAATACATCTCTTAGGTAACAAATGCTATTGACTACTTTTATTAAACTATCTGGACATTTAAGAGAGTCTCTCTATGGTGTGTTCATAATATGTGCATCTGTCACATGTGAAGCTAAGTTCTCAGTTTGTCTTCCAGTAATTCTACTACATCTCTTGTGTGTCCATAATTTACATTGGGTACCGCATATGGAGTGTATACATATCTCTTTTCGGCATCTCCTGCAAGGTTATTTCGATGAAGATACCGGGATCATGTCTTTCTTCATACTTACTAAAACCTTAGTTTTTACTCAGTTTACCTTGACGCCTTTTGATTCTAGGTTTAGTTTCCCTGTCTGGAATTTCCTCTGTCATTCCCTTATAGATTCAACTATGGGAATTAGATCATCAGCATGTATGAGTTCTTATTGATAGTCAGTCTTAAACTCTTCTGTGATGGCTTGTAGTACTATGATGAATGGGAGAAAACTGAGGGATGAACCTTGATGAATGACCTTTATACTGAATTCATCACTGAAATTATTGCTGACTCTCACTTGCGGCATCTATGTTCATATTTTGTACAGCTCTCACAAGCCAGTCATCTACATCTAGTTTCCTCTACATTTAGTTTCCTCTACATCTAGTTTCCTAAGAGACCACCAAATTACTGAATGCAGAACTTTGTCAAATGCCTTCTGTAAATAGTGGTTAGGGATAGTGGTTTATTCTTAGCCAAGCATTTCTCCTGCAGTTGCCTCACTAGAAAGATTGTATCTGTAGTACTGTTTCTGGGTATGAAGTCATCCAGGACTACTCTATCACATCAAATGCACTATGATACTCTTTGTGACCTCATAATCTGATCCAGTAGTCTGATTCCTCTATAATTTCCTCTCCTTAAGACATCTCTTTTGCCATTGTAACAGTTTATGATGATACTGCTATACCAGTCATTGGGTAAGATGCCTTTCTATGTAACATGATTTACTATCTGGTTGGTTATCATGTATCCTATCTAAGTAGATATTTTGAACATCTCTGCATCTTTCCTTGATGGACATGCTGCTTTTCCTCTCTTCATGTCCTTAATTTCTGTATCTACCATCTTGCTGTCTACTCAAGTTGCTGGTCCTTCTGTAGGATTAGCATGAAGTGGTTCCTCTTTATCCCATGTATTCTCTATGTTCAGCAGCCACCTCCATGATAGCATTTCCACACTACTTTCTTGTTTTCTCTGTCTGTAGTGACTATACCTTCCTCATTCCAAATTCACCTCTTGCCAATGATGTCTTGGTTCTCTCTCACACATTGGCTCACAATTCTGAACACCTTAAGCTTCCTATCTTCATATTGTAGGATATGTGATATGTACAAACCTCTTCCTTTCTGACTCACCCTTCACCAAATATATCAGTCATCCAGCTGTTCTTCTAGCCATTTGATAATACTTCCCACTACTACCTCCTTCCAGGTTTTCCAAGCCTGTCTCTTAACCCTTATCTTATCAACTATGTTATTTCATTACCACATTACCTTTGGTTTGACGGGGACTTTGTTCCAGTTGCATATCTGATCTGTAGTCCTAAGCAGGTTATTTTAGAAATTCTCAGTTATCATCTATACAGCAGGTATCTATATCTTTTTCCCTGCAGTCATATCAGACTTTCTCTAAACTTATTCTCAACTGTGAGATCTTAGTTTCCATATCTTCCTTCCCCACACCATCTTCTGTTTCTGCATCTGTTTAACTCTGATGTAAGATATATAGACACATACATGTACATGCAAGCAAATAAATTCATACATAGTTACAAATATATATACAGTAATGTATGAAATTCAACCAAAATTTTACTTTATTTATGATAATGCAACCAATTTTACATATTGTTCAAAACCTTTGCTTGATTACATCTTTCAAAGAGACTGCTTAGCTAAATGGATAAAATGCTGGCTAAATAGATAAAATTCAAGACTGAGGTATTTTATTTGGTTTCTGGACAAGACATTTTGTTCTAAATTGCTACTGTTTAATCATAGAAAGGTCAATAAAACTGATTGTTTATTGATACAAATAGTTAAAGGAATGAAGTAAATTTTCTGCCACGAGGAAGTATGATCATCATTAGTTTTACTGGATTTTACTGTTTGAAATAGGCACATATTAATTCAACTCTGTTTTCTCAGTTGCTTTCCTTTCCACATCCGAAATCACTTCCATTTTCCACTATCTCCACCCTATCCCCACCAGTCACCTCCTTTCTGCACCTTCTCTCTCCTGTGCTGTTCTCCATCATTAACACCTCACTTATCTGCTATCACCCTCGATGCCCTCACATATCTACTGCAACCCTCAAACTCCCAAGCTTCTCCTATATCTGTCTCCATCATTTACTACATTCTGTTTTTGTTGTTGTTTAACCCCTGAAGGCACAAGGTTAAGTGGGTAGGGTATTCAGCTTATGATCATAAGGTCATGAGTTCAATTCCCAGCGGTGGGTTGTGTCCTAGAGCAAGACACTTTATTTTGCATTGCTCCAGTCTACTCAGTTGGCAAGAATGAGTTGTACACACAATTTAAAGGACCAGCCTCACCACATTCTGTGCCACACTGAATTTCCCTGAGAACTACATTATGGGTATGTATGTTTGTGGAGTACTCAGTCACTTGCACATTACTTTCATAGGATCAATTGGAATCCTTGTTGTAAGAAATATAGTGCAGTTAACCCCAGATGATCCCTAATTCAGAAGACTTATCAAATGTATGCCAGTCATATCTAAGCCTATCTTTTTCTCGGCATAGTGTAACAAGGGTTACGTTATGCAATGTCTCCTTCCTTTATCAAAGCAACAGTTAGTGATGTTTTAGGATATTTAGTTGCTATTTCTACTATAAAAGCATCTGTTCCTTGGAGCTGGCTGATGCCATACCTTTAACATTCAAGCATCCCCAACTGAAACATCCCACCACTTCTTATCACTCCTCACAAAGCACTGTGTCTAGTACCTCCTTCCTTTCTAAAACACTGCATTCTGGAATCTTCTCCTTGCTCGTGTCTTTTCTGTAGGAGTTGACCTGTAACACTTTAAATAGAACATTAATGGCTTCAAGCTTATTGGGGGAGTCTCAGAGGGCCTGCAAAGGTCATGGATTTGCTTCTTTCTCAAAACTCAGAAAGAAAAAAGAAGAAAAACGGTAGAGCAACCATGCAAACACTTCTGGTTAGGTTGTGGGTTTAAGTGTTGTTCTTAATGACTAACACACCTATACATGTAGCCATCTGATATCTAAGAATGATTAGCATAAAATTAATGCCGCTTTTATCATCTGCTCAATCAGTTTTAGAATCAAAGCAAATTAAATTAGTAAATTTATTTTGTATATTTACTTATTTATATTTTTAATGGCTTGTCTGTCTTTTAATGCAAATTATGGTTTCTCCATTTACATATAGACTTCAAGATGTTGATATTTATAAATTAATATTATTGGAATTTGATATCAAATTATAAAAATCTTAAAAAATAATCAACAAATTTGTTTTTGATAAGGTTATGAATTAAAAGCAAACATTTGTTTCAATTTTGTTGATTTTATTTCCTTCCTTACTTTTTTCATTTATTTTCTACTTGTTCAACCCTCCTCCTCCTCCTCCTCCCCATCATCATCATCATCATCATCATCACCACAACGACCACCACCACGACGACCACCACCACCACCACCACCCTCCCCCTCTTCCTCCCCTCTTCTTCTTCTTCTTCTTCTTCTTCTTTTTCTTCTTCTTCTTCTTCTTCTTCTTCTTCTT
>NC_068985.1:32801746-32806426 GCF_001194135.2 Octopus bimaculoides
TTCTTCTTCTTCTTCTTCTTCTTCTTCTTCTTCTTCTTCTTCTTCTTCTTCTTCTTCTTCTTCTTCTTCTTCTCCATCATCATCATTGTTGTAGTCATTGTCATTGCTGTCGTCATCGTCATTGTCACCATTATCATTGCCACCACTACCTTTCTTCCTTCCCCTCCTCCTATCACATTACTTATATCCTTCTATTAGCTTCAAATCTTTTGAAGTCAAACTTAAGAAATTGTCTATAGAACAGAAACACTTTCAGTCTTCTAACTCATAGTATAGATAAACTTAAACTGTGCATTAGCCTTTTCTAAACACTCAGTGAGACAAAGGCTGGCAGAAAGATTAAACTAAACAGCAAGAATAAATTGTTAGTTTACTATCAGCTTATCACTGACAGTGACTGAAGTGATAAAAACAGAGTTGCCTTACAAGCTGAAAACAAATCAAAGGTAAATTTAGCAAACAAATTACTAGAATCTATCTTTTATAGTCTGGCTGACACATCATGAACAAACACAGCAGTTTAGGAACAATATGCCAAAATTATTGAAGATAACTAAAATATTTATAAATTGTTTCAGTTATGTGTACCAAATATTTGCATAGAAGTTATGACCTTTACAGGAATGTCTGTCCAAGCATATCATACCACATGCTAATCACCACTGCCACCACCACCATCATCTTCATTTTACATTCATTTTGGATGAGTGTCACAATGTCTTTGGTACATTCTATGGATGGATGCCTTTCCCATTACCAACCACTTGATAGCATGGAATAGATGTAATTCATTGTGCCATTAGCTCTAAGATGTTTCAGCCAGGGAAGAAGAGTTCCATCCTGCATCAGTTTCTTTTTATTTTTACAATTAGAGTTACTGATCTCTAAGACAGGTTACCTGCATGCAACTTATAGAATCCATATTTTTATGTTCATTCTTTTTTTTCTTGGAGGTGATGTGGGGAGTGGCTGGGTGAGTGGGGAATTAACATAACTTTTATAGGTGATATGTATCTTCTCTACATACAATTCATTCAACAAAATAACAGAAAACACACTGGTACTTAACTAACACCTGCCAATATGAGGCTAATAACTCATGCAATTCATCTAAAATCCTTGTGTTATGTTGTTCCATGTATTGTGGTATTGGTCTCTGAGCAGGTGTGTAATGTATTGATTCTGTCAACTTTTTTGTTTTGATCTCATTCTCACTGCTAGCCTGCATGTCAAAGCTTTGATGGGCTACCTTATTTTACAGTCCTGTTGTTACACTGCAAAAATTCAGTCCAGTCATTTGTGAAGCACCATAAAAATGTACGGTTTATTACTTTAAATGGTGGGTTATGACTAATTTACAAATGTTTCAAACATTGGAATACTGATATCAAATCTATTCATGAAGTAAATTGGAATAATGTTAACTCCACTTTGTTTGGCCCACAAGCTCTCAGATAAAAGCTTCTGTTGGACCCTGTGACATGAAGTATTTCCTGACAGACATCTTAACCCTGTAGTATTTAAACCCTGTAGCGTTTAAACATGAAATTGATGAATGTCAATATAATTACATATATTATAACTGAAGAAATATTTGCGGTAATATAAGAGAAATGAGTTAAAAATTGTTTGGTATGTGTCACAGCACCTTTTCTTTCATGTGCTCACTCCCTCTAATTTTAGAACCTGGTTTCACTACTATCTTGACCTATTAGATGAAGCAGCCAAATCTCCTTCAACTCATACTCTACTCTTGGGAAAGGAAAGGTAGTCTAGATCAGGGTTTTTCAAACTGTGGTCCGCGAGGACAAGACAGGGGGTCCGTGCAGAGCCAAGCAAGCACATCCTTCTCACTAAGTATGTATTAAAAAAAATTTTGTGTGTATAATTGACAATAAACCTATTTGCTAAATACTGTTAAATAAATAAATAAATGTAAAAATATATGTTATTTTAAGCAAATATCTATGTATAAATTTCATAAGCGTTTATAAGGGGGTCCCTAAGGTAAAGCCTGAAATATAAAGGGTTCCGCAAGTCAAAAAGTTTGAAAACCCCTGGTCTAGATGATATAGTCCCTTAAAACAATTGGAACAATTGACCAAGGCCTTAACACAAACAGCAACAACAATCTTAACCCCTTACTCTATACAATATATGTGATGTCAAGGATGAAAAAAGACAGAAGTGAAGAGAGAATTACGGTAGTCTTACCTGTCAGTCCGGAGAAAGGGTCACTTTCAACATCCATGTGCTGTCACAATTTCCAAGGTTCACTCCACGTCTACGTGCGCTTTCCGATGCTCTACCTTCTCACACGTCTTCTCTGATGTGCTGTTTGCTGCTGACTGACCCTCATGTTTCACTGAATGCCGCATGTCCACAGCAGCACTTCCGGTGGGATCTGCAGGCCCCACTTCTGACAGGACATGCTTACTCCCTCACCTCTGATCCTTCCCTACAACACAGCCTGGTTCATAACACCTCAATATAATAAAATATTAGATTGTATCTTCTACAATGTAATAGTTATGTTGGTGGGACTGTATAAATTTGAACAGCTGGAATATAGTCATCTGAGTTGTTATTACTGCCCCAGGAGGATTGAAATGTCAAATCAACTTCACTGGTGTTTGAACTCAGGGCAATAGAAAAACAAATCTGAATAGTGTAAGACATTTAGATTGTGTGTTACAATTTCTGACACTCCATAGCATATCAGTTACCCTACTAATCAATACACAGTATTGATTAAGCTATATGATAATATACAGTAGAAGATACTAAATGAGCTATGTGAGACTTAGTCATTTAAGAAAAGTGGAACCAATAGTTTGAGATGTTTTAAAAACAGTGTTCCATAGAATTGATACCTATTGCTTTCTGTATACACAACTGACAGACAGATTTACACTCCTAGAACAGACTGTTTATGTCATTTAAAGTTCTTGCAAAACACACACACACACACACACACACACACACACACACACACATGCACACACGCACATTCACACACATGCACACACACACACACAAATAAAAATGCATTGATATATCAAAAATACATGTATGCTTGTTAGACACCAAGAGACAACTACCATGAGAGAAGGATGAGAGGGATTAATAGAAAGAAAAAAACTGTTAGCATGAGAGAGAGAAAGTACTTTTTGAAGAAAGAAAGAAAGAAAGAAAGGAGGAGGGATAGAAAGAAGGAAAGAAAGAAACTTAATGAGAATGTATGGAGAAATAAATGGATGTGCTGCAGTAGTTTATGATTGTTTGGGCTTTTATCATAGTGACAATAGAGGTGAAAGAAGATTCTGGAAAATAAATGATATTGATAGTATGTTATAATTATTATTTCATTTTGATATTATTTATAGACTAAACAATAATATTGTTAATAATTCTTTTTAATAATAATGATTTCTTTTATATTCCACAAGGGTGAATGACAAATTATGAAAAGTAATGAGGATTTATGCAGAATAGATTGTGAAAAAACAAGCATAGAAAAAAAACAGTATTCAAAAGATATATGATATGATGTTCCAGGGACAGCCACATACAGCCAATCAAGGAACCCAGTGGATCCAGGAATATCATGACTACTAAATGCAAATACCTTCACCTAGCTGTGTCCTCTTGTCAACAGGCACATGTTTAGAGTCGAATTATTTATGTGAACCATTCTGACCACTTTCATCTACTCTATAACAAAATTAATTGGCAAATAGCACCTCTCTCTCCACTATCACCTCCCTTCCATTATCACTTCCCTCTCCACTATTGATTCTCTCTCAACTATCCCTTCTTCTCCATGTATAACTTAAAGAAGTTTAGGACGGATTTGCTAAAGCAAATCTTCAGTCCTTGTAATCTTGCCCATCATACAATTTTTCACTGTAGTTACCAAACGAAGGAACATTGCCAGTCCTTTTTGGTCAAAAGAAAGATGATAGAGCAGTCCTTACTATGGATATGGATGATGGTGACGCTACCCCACATAAAGCAACAGCTGTTTAACATAATTCCACAAATCTCAATTGCTTGGACACTGAATGTACCAGTTACTATCTACTCCAATGTCTGCCCAAAGCTAGATTAATGAATTCCTTTTTGACAAAGCTTTTGTTGTTTATATATTAAAATAACAGTTCTTAGTAGGCCATGAATGACTGATGAAGTGTGACTTTGCAGAAACATGTCTTACAGTCTGATGATACACTTCATAACCCAATTCAATGTGGTTTCATACATATTATCTATAGGGAGAATTTTCCCTCCAAGGCAGTAAGCGCAACAAAGGTCTTTTCATGTTTGAATGTACATGGTCATGTTAAATATAAAGGTAAATATTAGGTTGTCAAGAAAGTTCTTGCAGTTTTTAACCTTTAAGTTCAGATGCACATATCTCGGCTCAAACAAAACTTTATTAATCGAAATAAACACCATCAGAATCAACACACTTTTGCCAACGTGAAACAAGTTCATTCATGCGAGTAGAGTAAAAATCCTGCGTTCTGGTGGTGATGAAGTTGTTAAAGGTGTGTTTGGCATCGTCTTGGTTTTTGAAGCATTTCTCATGCAGGAAGTTGTTGAGATGCTTGAAAAAGTGGTAGTCGGTAGGCGAGAGGTCTGGTGAGTATGGTGGATGAGGCAGAGTTTCAGAGTCCA
>NC_068985.1:32806546-32809400 GCF_001194135.2 Octopus bimaculoides
ATGCATTTCATCCATTTGCTGACAGTACTTCTCCGCCGTAATGGTTTCGCCTGGATCCAAAAAGCTGTGATGGATGAGACCAGTTGTAGACGACAAAACATCGTGAGTTGTTTCAGCAGCTTTTCGGCCTAGCTTGAACTGGAATAAGAAAATTGTGCAAATTTGCTTTTTGTCCATGTTGTATTCAATGATCCAGAAAAAAGAGCTTAATCATTTAAAAAGGAAAAAGAGTAATACGATTAGATAGAGCGAAAATGGGCTTTAAAATGATATATAAAGTCAAAGTAATTTAACGAAAATTTATTTGAAAATACATCACTTAAAACCAAAATTAAAAATTCCACAAGAACTTTCATGACAACCTAATAGCATTATTTTAATTATAAGTGCTTAGTAAATCTTTAACTACATACGTAGTATGCCTTTAATATACTCTAATCATCACTATTTAGTGTGTCATTAATGTGTGTGTGTGTGTGTGTGTGTGTGTGTGTGTGTGTGTGTATTTGTATATGTTAGTGTGGTGCATGTATGTGTGTAGATGTGTGCAAGTGTGAAAGTATAGTGATGTTGGCCTGTAGAGGGTGTTGGTATTAGTGTGTGGTAATGTGAAAGTATTTGGTGACATCTCTTGTAGATTTTTAGTTCAAATCTCACTTAGGTTTACTCTGCGTTTTCTTCCACTATTGGACAATAAGTAAAATACCAATAATATACTAAGATTAATTTGATCAATTATACACATTCACTAGAATTGTGGTTTTATGCAAAAGGTTAGAAGTCAATATTACAGAATCAATGATATTCTAAAATAATATCTCAAGTTGCATTTACTATATGTTGAATTTCAAGGGATTGACATAGAACATACAATTTAATACTGATGTATGTTTAAGATGTATATGTAATACCGAGGTATGTTTAAGAGTTATATGAAGAGCTTATATATTACAATGCTTTTCTTTTGTTTGTGATGTATATTTTTCAAAAACATTGTTTTTAAATAATTTGTGTAACTAATTTTCTATTATAAATAGGATGACTTTGAAATTTTAACATTTTCATTTTCCCTGAAATAAATATTTTAACATTTAGATGCCCTTTCTATTGATGACCTACTTAACAGTGTCCATATATACTCATACACACACCATACACACACTCACAACCACATACAAAAGATGTAAGCACTTATACATAACATAAGGTTATAGGAAAATGAATATATAGACTTGTATGTATATGCATGCATGTGTGAGTTCATGTCTATAAACTTTACATTGTTTATGTCAATAAAAACAAGAAGGTTAATGCCTTCTGAATCCATAACTGAATTTTGTCTATATATAAACTAGGATTTTGCAATATTATTTTATTCACTTAGCTTTACAGGTTTACACTTTTATCACCTTCAAAGTATTCTCCATTTGAAGCAATGCATCAGTCCAAACACATTTTCCACTGTTTGAAGCAGTTCTGTAACTCTTGCAAAGTGATGCTCTTTAATGCCTCTGTTGTTCTTTTCATCACCTCTTCTACATCTGCAAAATGTTTTCCATCTAAGGACTTTTTCCATTCTGGGAAGCAAAAAGAAAAAAAGTCGCAGGGAGCAATATCAGGTGGGTAAGTGGGATAATGCCATTTTTGGTCACAAACTGTCTCACACTCAAGGCGGTGTGCACAGGTACATTGTCATGATGAAACCACCATTCGCCACAGGTCGGAATGTTTTCATCTCATCACGTCTCGCAAACACTTCAGAACTGCCAAGTAAAATGTCTGGTTAACAGGTTGACCAGGAAGAACAAATTCTGTGCGGACAATGCCTTTTGCATCATTGTCTTGACATTGGGCATAGAAGTTGGTGGAGAGCTTCAGCTTTGTAAAGGTCTGTGCACCACACCACTACAGCTCCTCCCTTGTCAGCTGGTTTGGTGACAATATCTTTGTGGTGTTAGAGACATTGAAGGGCTGAGAGTTCAGCCAGGGAGATGCTGAAATGTCGGGGTGCCTGCGCACAACATGGCAGATGCTTGCAGAATGATCAGTTACTTAGAACTGGCCAGGAACTGGCATCCTGTGGGATGGTCAGTGGCCCAGGTCAGTGGTCCAGGTCAGTGGCCCAGGTTAGGGAAACAGTCTTTTTCATTGGATGCAGGTGGAGTGTTGTGGAATAGTGCATGTAACATGACACAGCACACAAAGTTTTGATTGTCAGCGCAGGTTGAAACTCATTACTGGATGGAGTGAGAGAGATGAAGACCCCTACTGAGAAAAGAGTGCTCCACTTCGGAGAGGGGGAGATCAGGAGGAATGGTAACAACAAACTGAAGTGGGAGGGAGGAGGGAAAGTTTGGTGGGGAGGCTGTAGAAGATAGGGGGGAGGAGGAAGTGGTGTGTAGGAGGGTTGGAGTAATGGAAGGGTAGGAGTGAGAATGATGGAAGATTGGAGGAGGGGTGGGTGTACTGGCATCAAGTGGGACAGGATGAAAGAGTGAGTAAATTTTATGTTGTTTAGTGTGAGTGAGAAAGTCATGAAAAATGTAGTTCAGATGGAGGATGAAGCGTAAAGTGGAACATGCAACAGATGGAGAACAGCAGGAAAAAAGAAAAAAACATGGAATAAGTGAGAAGGAGAAGACAGTGAAGGGTGTGTATTTTGGAGAGATTAGTATGAATGGTGGCATGCATAAAGCGGCAGGAAGTGCTGTGGTATATGGGTAAGATGGCAGAGGCAGAATGGAAGGTAGGATGGAAAAGGAAGTGGAAACCTTTGGAGATGAGGTTGCGGTGAAGGCAGTGACTGAGAAAGGGAACATGACTACAGAAGAGTGTTTTCCAAAAAGTAGGGAAA
>NC_068985.1:32812842-32827913 GCF_001194135.2 Octopus bimaculoides
CACACACACACACATACACATGTACACACACATGTATATCAATCATCGTTGTCAATATCATTCATCATGATAAATAATAGTAATAATAATAGTTTCAAATTTTGGCACAAGTCCAGCAATTTCAAGGGAGTGGGTAACTCAATTACATGGATTCCAATGTTCAACTGGCTCTATTTCATTGATCCTGAAAGGATGAAAGACAAAGTTGACTTTGCTACTATTTGAACTCAGACTATAAAGATGGATGAAATGCTATTAAGCATTTCAACTGGCCTGCTAACAATTCCGCCAGCTTACCACCTTAATAATAATAATAATAATAATAATAATAATAATCCTTTCTACTATAGGTACTATGCCAGCAATTCAAGGGAGAGGTAAGTCAAATACATCAACCCTAGTACTTATTTTATTGACTCTGAAAAAATGAAAGGCAAAGTGGATCACAGTAGAATTTGAACTCAGTTTAATAATCATAATGTTAATAATCCTTTTTACTATTGGTACAAGACCAGAAATTTTGGTGCGGGGTCTAGTTAATTACATTGACTCCAATAATCAAGTGGTATTTATTTCAACAACCTTGAAAGGATGAAAGGCAAAGTTGACCTCAGTAGAATTTGAAGCTCAGAACTTTAAGACGGATAAAATACGGCAAAGCATTTTGTCTGAATATGGTAGTTGGCATCTGAAAGGAGCTCATTGTATATACATATATGTATATGAGCATGTGTGTATGTGTTTGTATGTGAGTGTGTGTGTGCATGCGTGTGTATGTGTGTGTGTGTGCGTGTATGTTTGTGTCTGTGTGTGTGTGTTTATGTGTATGCATATTTGTGTATATGTCTTTATGCCTGTTTGTCCCACACCACTGCTTGATAATCAGTGTTGGTATGCTTAAGTCCCAGTAAATTAGCAGTTCAGCAAACGAGGCTGATGGAATAAGTAACAGGCTTAAAAATAAGTTCTGGGGTCAATTTGTTTGATTAAACTCTTCAAGGAAGTGCCTCAGCATGGTCACAGTTCAATCATTGAAATGAGTAAAAAGATATCCATATCTATCTATCTATCTATCTATTTATCTATCTATCTATCTATCTATCTATCTATCTATCTATCTAATCATACATACATACATACATATGTATGTGTGTATGTACACACACACGCTCGCGCGTGCACAAATTTTTATATAGCAATTTCTGCTGGCATTATTTTAATGGCTATGTACTGAGTGATAGCCAATCCTGATTTTGATATAGTTTATATCGATATATTCCGTGATACATGTATATCAATGAATATCGGATTTCATTTTCAAAAAATTCATTCTTTTTTTTGTAATTATATAAAGATATCTTATAACTATCTTATATTTCAGCTGTTTTGTACTTAAGTTGTTTATCTTTGTGTATGGAGAAAGCAGGATTCATGTGTGTGTGTGTGTGCATGTGTGTGTGTATATATATGTGTGTGTGTGTGTGTGTATATATATGTATATATATGTATATATATATATATATATATATATATACACACACACACACACACACATATATATATACATACATTCACATACATAAATATGAGCACAGACATGACAGAAGTAAATAGACAACCTTATAATCGTTAATATTTATTTAAATCTGAAAGTACATGTTCAAATCATTTATTAATTGTTATAATGTGAATATTTAATATTTAGTAAACATGCCTTTGCATTTTTCAATGCAAGGACCCTATTAAGCATCTTAATGATCAGATGTCAAATATTCTCTTGAGGAATTTCTTGCTAAGTTTCATGCAGTAATCTCAAAAGATCTGGTTTTGAAGCTGCTTCCTTGTTCTTTTTATGAAATGTCCTGTCCATTATGCCCCAGAGGTGTTCAATAGGATTCATATCTGATGACTGGTTTGACTATGGAACCTTTTTAATGCCATTCTCATCCAACAAATCTTGGGTCGTTTTAGCCATATGACAAGGAGCCCCATCTTCCATAAATAAAGAGTCTTCTTTAATCATTTCACCACTGCAGAAGATTGGAAGGAGTCCTTTCTGCAATATGGACATATATTTATCTGAGTTTATATTTCCCTCTCACTCCACCAGCTCTGATTGACCATTGCTCCAAATTGCTCCCCAGATTATCATAGAATAGCTGCCGTGTTTCGTTGTTGGCTGCAATCTTTTCATTTCAAATTCTTTATCACAGTCTCCAGACCCACACTTGACCACTGTCAGAAAATACAGCAAATTTAAACTCATTGGAGAATATGACAGTGTCCCAAAATGCTAGTGGCCTCTCCACAATCTCACTGGCCTAATTTTTTCTCTGCTTGATATTGGCTTGTCAAAGAAGTGGCTTCCTTCTTGCTGTTCTGCCATAGTAACTAAGTTTGTGGAGACAACTGACAGCTGTTTTGGGACTGACATCAACGTGTTCTGCTTTGTTAGAGGTCTTGCAATGAGGATTATTCTCCATATTTCTCTTAACAAAGAGAAGGGTGCTGTCAGAGAGCCCTCATCAACCTGGGTAATGTAGACTCTTTCCCCTATCACTCTATTAACTGTAGAAAGTGGGATCCCATGATTTTCTGCAATTTTATGCATTCCAAGGCTTTTTTTTGTACATGGTATGAGTAAACAGTCACATATAGAACCTGAAACATAAAAACGTCAATTGATAAAAGATGTAAACCTTTACAAATTAGAATAAACATAAAAATGAAGTTTTATGGGGTGTCTATTTATTTCTGTCATGTCTGTGTATATTCATACCCACATACATATACACATCGACAAATACTTGCACACACACACACACGTATACTATATATATATATATATATATATATATATATACACACACATATATTCACATATATGTGTATGTATGTGTGTGTATGTATTTATATATACACGCACACACATATATACATATGTATATATATACACACACATACATACATACATACATATATACATACATATGTACGTATGTGTGTATGTATGTATGTATGTGTGTATGTATGTATGTATGAAAGATCACGAGAGAAAAAGATTTGAATTAATATTTAGAATTCTAAAGAATGCAATTCAAAGACAGCAATGCAATAAATTGATCATTTACAAATAAAGGGACAAAACAGATGTCTTCAAAAATAAGAATGGGATAGAATAACTGGAAGAACAACATAACAACAGCAAAAGCAACAAAAACAATGATAACCAACAGTTTAGTACTTGTTATAACATCCTTAAGAAGATGTCTGCATATATAGGTTTGAATCAATTCTTTATTTATCACAGAAGAGAAAATTCTCAACTCTCTGTTTCTGAATTGAAGTATTCTATTGTCTACAATCATTTTAGGTTGAAGATGGTGCGTTACCATAGCAACTGTAAGAAAGTTGGAATATTTAAGTATTAATTCTTATTGATCTATCTTTTATTTTCCCCAGGAAATATAATGCTAAATTTGAAACATTTTTACATGTCACTTCTATTGTGACCTTTCATGATTTTCCAACTGTAAAATGAACAATTGATAAACAAACTTGAAAAATGACCCTGATTCAATTCATTTTGGTTATTTATCTCCATTACCTGACAGTTTTAGATGTGTTCCTGTACAATTACTAATGGATAATCAGTAAATTATTCCAGGTTACTCAGTTTGTTTACCATCTTAAATATTTGCATTGCCAAGCTGATGTAATACTTTACATCGCCATAGCTTTTGGCGTCTGATAAGTGCTATTTAACAGTACCAGTTAAAAGGCATATGGAATGGGATCTTATTTTCAAAGTAGGAAATTAGTTTATCATTGTTGTTAAGTAATTTTGGTCAGCTTTTCTTGAGCAGATTTATAGCATGAGAGTAGCCAATGGAATATACAAGAACAACCTACAAGTCTTTCATATCTAACATGTGATAATACAATCTTGCTGCAAACTATACTATTTAGTTTGTCATATATTTTTGACCCCTATGGTGAAGAATGCAAATATTGTTAATCAGATGGAAAATGAATTGCTTTTGGAATAAGGTATCAAAATTTTACAAGTAATACTTATAAATCTATCAAGGTGGTGAGTTTGCAGAATCATTAGCATGCCAGGCAAAATGCTTAGCAGCATTTCATCCATCTCTATTTTTTGAGTTCAAATTCCACTGAGATTAACTTTGCTTTTCATTCTTTTGGGGTTGATAAAATAAGTGTCAGTTGAGCAGTTGAGCATTGGGGTTGATGTAATTGATTTACCCACTCCCTTGAAATTGCTGGTCTTGTGCCAAAATTTGAAGCCAATATTACAAATTAAGTAAAAGCAGTGAGCTGGCAGAATCATTAGCACACCAGGCAAAATGCTTAGTGGCATTTCATCCATTTCTACATTCTGAATTCAATTTCCACTGAGATTGACTTTGCCTTTCATCTTTTTGGGGTTGATAAAATAAGTTCCACTTTAGCACTGGGGTCAATGTAATCAACTTACCTCATCCTCTGAAATTGCTAGCCTTGTGTCAAAGGTTGAGTTACATAGCATTAAATGTCATGTGCAGGGACACATTGAAACACCAGTAGAAACAGATACAAAATGATAAATCATGAGCTGGTTGTTGAATAATTTATCCCTTTTGTTATTTTGTTGCAAGGTATTCTCCTGAAATTTATTGGTTAAGTAAATAATATGATACATGCATGGCTGTGTGGTTAAGAAGTTTGCTTTCCAATCACATGGTTCTAGATTCAGCCCCACTGCATGGCACCTTGGGCAAGTGTCATCCATTTTAGCCTTAGGTCAACTAAAGCCTTGTGAATGGATTTGTTACATGGAAATTGAAAGAAGCCTCTCTGTTACACACACGCACACACGTGTGTGTGTGTGTGTGCACGAGCGTATACACTTGTGTCTCTTTGCTTTGACATTCATGATAGTTGTAATGATTGTCACTGTCATACAAGCAGTGTTATTCATTTTCAGTATTCTACAAAAACATACTTCGCCTGGGGAAATGTTACCTTACTTGGAAACAGTTGAGGGTTGTCAACAGGAAGGGCATCCAGTTATAGAAAATCTGCCTCAACAACTCTGTCCAACCCATGCAAGCATAGAAAAGTGGACATTAAAATGATGATAATGATGATCTTTGACCTGACATGATTTAGTAAATCTGCTTCTAGAGATTAAATTGCATTGAGTAAGCATAGTGTAAGGTTTAAATCTGAAAATGTGAATTTCATTATCATCATCATCATCCTCATCATTTAGCGTCCATTTTCCATGCTAGCATGGGTAAGATGGTGTGACTGCAGCTGGTAAGCCAGAGACCTGCATCAGGCTCTAATCCATTTTGGCTTGGCTTTTATGGTTAGATGCTCATCCTAATGCTAACCACTCCACAAAGTGAACTGGGTGTCTTTTACATGTTACCAGCATGGGTGCCTTTTGTGTTACTGGCATGGGTGCCTCTCCCATGTCACTGGCATTGGTCACAACTACAAGTTAGCTTGACGTATCTTCTCAAAATAGTTAGAGTTATAAAAAAGAAGGAAGTTTTTAGATTCAGGTGCAGTACATCAAGCAATGTAATTTTCTTTGTGGTAGACATTGGGCAATGATATACAATTGTTATGAATTTAAGATGTAATCCTTTTGTGCGACCTGTCTGTGGCTACTGAGTTGTGCCCATGAGCAAGGGACATAACTTTCCACATCCTGCTATGCTGACATCTACTTATTTCTTTATTGCCCACAAAGGGCTAATATAGAGAGGAAAAACAAGGACAGACTTCTACTTGATAATCAAGTGGTTAGCAGTATGAAGGGAACCCAGTTATGAAAACAGTTATTACAGTAGTATGCAAATGCAAACATTCACAAAACTTCTTGAACATTGAAGTAGTGGAGAATGTATCTGAAAATGTGACTGAATATGAAAGAGATTGTTTGTATGTTGGAGTGTAGAAGAAGATTTATTTTTCTCACAAGAGTTTTTAAGTCATGTAAACACTGTTATTTATTTCTCACTCATCCAATTACATAGTTGTTACCAGAAAGATATTTCAATTATCTTAGATTCTCATATTCTTATAAAATTTCACAATTAGAAGGTTTTTAGTATAAAACCTACAATCCACTCTCTGAAAGCTGTCATTTTTGCAAATTTCTAATGTAATGCCACAGTTTATGCTAATATTGTTTGAGAGCAATACTCCATCAGAATGATATAATTGGAGCTTTGTGTTCCATAGTGACATATTATACTTTAAAAAATCTGAAATCACAGGAGAAATTTGAAAATGTCCAGCGATTTCAGAATCCACGAATGTGGTATGCTGTCAAAGCCTTTTTTATAATCAATCCATGAATAGCTGAGATTTCTGCACTTGTTATGGCAGTTCTCAAGGATCATGTGATTAATTAGGAGCTGATTTTTGCATCTGTATGAGCCTCGTCTGCATCCTTTTTGTTCAGTAGGAAAGAGGTTATTCTCTTCCATAAACGTATATGTTTTCTCCACTAGAAGAGATGTCAAAATCTTATAGGTAGTATACAAACAAGTTATAGGCCGGTAGTTTTTTGGTCTTTGGTTTTGTTATTTTTGGGGAGGAGGTAAGTAATACCATTTGCCATCCAATGGTGAGTTTTTTCTGAGTCTTTCATAATACTATTAAATAGTATTACTAACATTTTGTGTGCAGACGAGAGTGATGAGAGCCAGAAATTTGGTACTCTATCAATACCAGGGGATTTCCACTTATGAGCTTTCATTAGTGCCCTCCTTAGGTCGGCGATTGAGATGTCTTCCCATACTTGTTCTTGTAGATTTTTGTAGGCATCTTGGGTGCGTTTGATCTAGTCTACATTTTCATTGTATGGTTTCTCATCACTCCAGATCCCTTTCCAAAAGTTTTCAACTTCTTCCATAAGGGGTAAATTTTCAATGGTTATTTTTTCTTTCCCTATTTCCCTGTAAAATGATTTGGCATTGGATTTGAACATTTTATTTTGCTTGTAGAATTTAATTCTTTTCTCAAATCTGCGTATTCTCTGAGCTTTTGCTTGAACTTTTTGTTTAAGTGTTTCATTTGCTGACATTAGTTCTTCTCTTGTTGAGAGACCATATTTTCTCACGATCTTCCTGCCTTTTCTTTATCTTACACCATTTCTAGAGATTAGCTCAGTTAATATTGATATCTCCCTTCGCAATGATTCACTCTCAGTTTCAATTCTACTCCTTTGGTTTGATTTACTTTTCGAATTTGGTATTGTTGGCTTCTTGGGTGTTAAACGGCGTCTTTCGATTACCTTAGCAACAGAGTAAATAATTTCATTTAACTTATTAAGATCGGGTTTTAGTTGTATGATTTCTTGTGTAATGCAGTTGCCAATTTTTATTTGTGTTTTATGTTGGTGTGCATTTGAGAGTTTATGGAGTAGTTCCCTATCATTCATATTTGTATGTCCTACAACTGCAAGCTCATTCAGGACTTCCTGCTTCATTTCAATGATAAATTTTCTGTGTTGTTCAGCAAATATGTGGTCTTCAAATTTTGTTTCGACATCATTTTCCTGGCTGCTTTTCCTAGGGTTATTATAATCTCCTTTTTCTTCAGGCTCTTGAATGGTTTCGGCAGATGGTTGCCTTTCAGTCAATGCTTGTGATCCAACATTCCTCTCCTCTGCTTCGTTATTTCTTTCCTGACTTATATTTAGGTCATTCTCTACCAATCTTTTAATAGAGGTTAATTCTGCATCTGTGAGTCTGGTATTTCCGAAGATATCTCTTCTAACATTTGCTAATCTGTTTTCATCCAGGTTTGGTCTGCTAGCTGGATTCCGGCCCCTCCAAATTCTGTAGGAGTTTGCGGTGTGTTTCTCTTGGGTTGGCCTATATAATGCAAAGTAATAAGCGTATATTACTTCCTTATATTCTTCCAGGTTCCATTTAGTTCTTTTACATTTTTGATTTCGTGGTTGCTGTGGTGGTGAATTTTGGGGGCTTAATTTGGGACAAATCCCATTTAAGTGACCTTCCAGGTTCGTATTTGGAGAAGATATCCTGCCATTTGAAAAATTTTCACCATCAGGCTGACAGCCTCCTGACAGGCACGCTTCCAGAATAACCACTGGACAAGCGATTCGGTGTACTGTTTGAAATTTCCTTTTTTTTTTAAGTAAAGTTAAATTGTTATTAAATTTTCATTAAAAAAAATTTTTTTAATTAATTAATTTTTTTTTTAATGTATTTTTTAAACCACTGATCATCATACAGGGGCTGCATTTATCATCATTAGCAGCACCAGTAGTTGTAGTAGCAACAGCAATATCACTATCAGCAGCAGCAGCGGCAGTGGTAATAGCAGTAGTAGCGGCAGCAGCAACAGCAGCAGTACCAGTAGCAATAGTAGCAGTAGCAGTAGTAGTAGTAGCAATAGTAGCAGTAGCAGTAGTAGTAGTAGCAGTAGTGGCAACAGCAGCGGTAATGATAGTAGTAGTAGTGACAGCAGTAGCAGTGGTAGCAGCAGCAGTAGTAGCAGCAACAGCAGCAATAGTAGTAGTAGTAGTAGTGGTAGTAGCAGTAGTAGTAGTAAGTGCAGCTCGTGTAATTTCTTCTTCTTCTTCTTATTATTATTATTCAGGTCACTGCCTGGAATTGAACTCGGAATCTTGGGGTTAGTAGCCCACACTCTTAACCACTATGCCATATGCCCCTGGGCATGCCTTGAAAAATACCATAGGAATGAGAACCCAGGTTCAAAATTTTCCCAAGACACCTGATGAAGGCTGGAGGGTATATCAGCCAAAACGTGTTAACAACAAACAAGATGAAGACAAATATCCGGCAATTGTAAATAATGTAAATAATGTTTTCTGAAACGGCCATAAGTTTTGGACTGATCCTTTCAATTGCCTCCTTTAATCTATTCTGACTATATTTTATACTTTCATGGTACTCCTTATATATTTTTGATGTCTTTTATTTTTTATGTTTTTTATTTTTTATGTTTATATTCTTATATTTCTATATTCTTATCATTTATGTCTTAATATAAATATGTGGTTATTTGAATGAAATAATATCTCATGTCATACATCTGAATTATGAATTTGCTTGTTTTAATGTTTAAGACAAATATCTGAAAATATCTTATACCAAATTTTCAAAATGCCTCAGCTCCGGCGCGCAAAATTCCGGAAACAATTCTGAATTTTTTTTTTCTGAATTTTCAGATTTTTTTATATGCTAGGCCACTTGGTTTTAAATTGAATTAATATTCAACTTATCACCCTATCAACTTATCACCTCAACAAATTCAGTAAGCATGTTCAACTGAAGCTTAGTGAGATAACTGAAAAGAATAATTTTTGTGACATAAGTTTAAATAACCCAACTGCCTCACTGTGGGGCTAAATTGGAACTTGATATGAGGAACATACATGGAACATTCTAGGAATTATAGAACAATTCAAATATTATGCTGGCATCGTTTCAATTTTCAATTTCTATGATAAATTTTATCAAGTAACTTCAACTATGTATAATTGTCACTTTAGTTTTTGGCCTATAAATAAAGTTACTGGTTGGGTTCTCAACATGTTTTTGTATTTATTCTGGTATGTAGGCCAATGTATGAACAATAAACAAGTTTATGTTGATGATGATGCCTTGTTTTCTAGCTGATGTATAATATCAGCAGAATAAATATGATATCTTCATGTTCATGTGTTGTACATATTTTACTATCAACAGGAATAGTGAATATAATGTATGTATAATCTTAGCCTAGAACATGTTTTTAAGATTTCGTTCATTACCTCATCATCTTCATTTATTTCATCAACCCGTGAAACATGATAGTGCACATTTATATTTCCTGCATAATGCCCAGTTACAAAGTCACCTACCTCTGCATTTGAAGGGTCTTCACATTTCTCTTCTCATTTTTCTTAAGAAAATGATGCAGCCAGTCTTAGCTTGCACTTTCCTTCTCCACTCAAGATTGGAGTATCTTCAAGCAAAGTTGATTTGTATGTTTAAATGCAAAATACCTGATCCCCTTTTAAGTTTAAGTACTACTACATGTATCAGTGTACTTGTGATATTGGAGTTAGCTGGAACATATTTCATCTAACCTTTCTTATTCATGTTCCAACTTGCCTCCTGCAGCAATGCCTCAACATATGAAATGCATTCAACACAAATTGGAATAGACAAATTATTTCCTGCTCTGTTCTGATTATTTTCTACTAAACAATCGATGTACAAAGGTGCTCATTCTTGACTATAGTATTTACAAAATAAACTGAATATTTGTAAAAAGTGAAAATTTTACTTTAAGATGTGAAAAATATAGAAACCTTTCTGTACTCTTGAAAAGCTTCTATTTTATCATGCTACTAACAAAGCTGAAGGGTAGTATAAAAGGCTCTCACAAGATAGCAGCACAGTCCTCATCAGGTTCTTTATTTCTTATGAAAAAGGTGTGTAAATTTACTCAACATTCTGACAAATCCCACTTTCCTCTACATACTTTAACCTACATAAAGTCATTGGCTTTATTATGAATGCTTCGTTTAAGTGGTTAAAAAAATAAATAGATATTCTTCTGATTAGTAAAGTTAGTCTGTCACAAGTAGCATTTGCAGAAGAGCTGTCTCTTTTTCCACCTCCTTTTAAAGAACCAAATCAAATGAAATTAAGTTTCCTAAGTTTCTTATCCAAAGATAATACAGAACATTCAAGGTTGATATGAATTCATAACACATGAGCTGGTAGTTCAATACTTTAACAAGCCTGCCATTTTAATTCTATGTCATACACCTCATTCTTTGTAAACATGGGTAGAATAATCAAACAAATTCAGACATTTGTTTTAGTTGTTTTGAGTTGCTCTTTCTCACACAAATCATTTGAACACATTATGAGTTGGAAGGAACTTCAAGCTAGGTAGTATGAAACTGTTGGTGTTATACTGTTTTATCTAAGACAGTATAACTAAGATATGACTGAATAACTAAAATAAGTAATCCAATATAAGCTTTGGACAATGTCAGTCACTTGACTATTTAGTTAGTCTTTCAGTTCTTCACTTTATTTTAACAATTGATTTGTATTTCCAAGGTTATTTGGAATGTCATCACAGTTTCCTCAGGCTTTGTTCCATCAGAGCATGAATTACCATCTCTGGTGCAATACCATAATCATTTGTTACCTCTCCATGAAATATCTTTCTTCCTTTTATTTAAAAAAAATATCAAATGACATGAGGATGTCTGAAATATTTTGTAATTATTTACCATAATTTTTCTTAACCATTGAAACTGAAATTTAGAACTAAGAGATGCAGTTATTTTTGACAGTTTCGGGAGCATAATGCATTGCAGAATTTGTTCCAACTCACTATGTTGTGAGTTCAAATCCTACCAAGGTCAACTTTGCCTTTTATCTTTTCAGGGTCTATAAAAAAAGGTACCAATCAAAGTTGGTGGTTTGGTAGAATTGTAAGTTGCACAAGATGTTTTGCAGTATTTACTCCTGCTCCTTGTGTTCTGAGTTCAAATCTTGCACAACCTATTTGAGTGTTTGCCATCCAAGTTAACACCACCCGTCAGAGATCATTGTGTTGCAAGCATTCAGGCCAGGAGGATACTTTCCTCCTGTCTCACCAGTCTTAGAGGCCCTGTAATGCATCATGGACACTGTCTTCCCACCTAACTGAAAGAAATATGAAAATAATTGAATGCATCTTATCAGAAACAATTTCTAGCAATCATCAATTTTCACGCTAATATAAAAAAAAAAAAATTGGGCCTATAGCTTGAAGGGATCCATCCTTAACTTCTGGTTGAAGAACTGTTTTGTCTGAGATTAAATTTCTTTCTATTGTCATGGTGTAGTGCTTAACACTCCTATGTCATGCAATGGTAATTTTTGTTCATATTTGATATGGAAATATCCAAGTGTTTCTTAAAATATCAGAATTGATATTGAACAGTTCAAGACATTAAAGCTATTGTTGATGCCATAAGTATGTTTTGGAGTTTTCTGAACAGTTAAAAATATCCAAAGAAAGAAAATAATAATAACCACAAGGTTTGCTCAATATTTAAATAACAACAACAACAAAAGCAGCAGCAGCAACAACAACAACAACAACAACAACAACAACAACAATAATGTTGATGATGATGATAATGATGATGATTTCAATAAGAATCTATTTTTTTTTATAAATCCCACATTATTATATGAATAATATAAACAAAAGATAACAAAGAAACTAAACACAGATAAAAAGTACAATGACATAATTTGGGGTAGGAGACTTAGTTCTGTATATTTGATTCTTTCTATTAAATTATACTGAAATTATTTGGTAAAATTACAAAAGTAAGGTGTGTAACACCAAACAAATAAATAAGACTTCTTACATTGTTTATTTGAAAGAAGTTCAATGGAAATTTCTATTGAAGGAAAACTTCATTCTCAACTTCTTTTCAACTCTGTATTTTCTCCATCTACAGAAATTTCCCCCTCTTTACAGGCTAAAACAGTTTTTCTTCTCCATAGTATTTCAGGATTTGCTTGTTGATCACTTTAACCTTTTAACATTTAAAACAGTTATATCCGGCCTATATATTCTACCTGTTTTATGTTAAAAGAAACCATAACTGATCTCTCACTCCTACTCTACAATGTCATTCTAAAAATAAACAATCACATCATTGACATCTTGAAGCAACTAGATAATGCATGACTAATTCAAAACAATATGAATAAATAAACATTACATTTGGCAGAGTAATCTGAATGCAAAAAGGTTAACACTTGCTGTTGTTGTTATTGTTATTGTTGTGATTGATCCAGTAAACTTATGATCAAAAGCATTCCAATGGTACCCACCTTGTTTTATTTTTGGCTTAGTTTAGCATTAGAACTATATATTTTTAAATATGCCCTTCATCCTTTCAGGGTCAATGAAATAAGTATCAATTAACTTCTGGAGTTGATGTAATTGATTAGCCCCTTCCATCAAAATTTCGGGCCTTGTACCTGTATTAGAAATGAATATGACAACTATTTCTAGAAAGTTAAATAACCATAGATAGTCTCCCTTATTGCCTCATATAAAGACTCTCTTACTGGTTCCTTGTTTGGATAGATAACCTTTATTTTTCAAAGAGGCCGTATATTCTTGATCAGTTTTTTGTATTCTATTGGTCATGAACTTGTCATTACACTAAGACTATGCATTTACCTTGCTGCTGACTGATCAAATTATATACTCTTTGTGAACCTATTTTGTACTAAGTCAGTGTAGAGGTAAGAGCATCAAAATTAGTAGTTCAGAAACGACAGTTTAGACAGTTAATAATAAAAATGACATAAAAATCGAGCATTGGTATCATACTGTTTAGGTATGTGAAACTCCCAATCTCAAGTTCAAATCTTGGTAGAACACTAAAAACTAACACACAATTGTCAAGTCACTCTTCTGTACTATAGTAAACATGTAACCCAGTACAACTTGTCCCATGGCTGGGTCTTCGGTGACTAAACTGGTTGTTTCATGTATCTAGAACAGAATTCAAAGAAATTTTATAAACAGCCATCAAACATACTTTACCATCACAAAATATCTATATACTAATCAAATTGCTTATAGAACAATCAACACTTAGAGAGAAGCATATAAACATACAACCTTTACTCAAATACTTTTGTGAACATTAAAGCACAAGAGAAAAAATTTTCTATACTAACAAAACCATGACATGCCTGGCTAATAATCCCAACCTTACAAATGAAAACAGGAAATACCATAAATAACAACAACAACAAGCAAAGAAATGTCCACTATAAACAGATGTATTAGTATAACACTCGGGAATTGAAAAAGTCTTTAACATTTTGAGCCTATGCTCTTCCACAGAAAGAAACAAGGAGAGAAAAAATGTGTGTAGTGGTTAGCGATCTATCATGGCGAATGCCATATATATATATATATATAAGCATATTACAGGTTTCTTTCAGTTTCCATTTACCAAATCCACCGACAATACTTCTTAAGCACACAACAATGACTGTGTCTACTGTAATGGTGATGATTTTAATCATGAGCATAATTATAATTATAATTATAATTATAATGGTGATGATGGAGATGAGGAAGACTAAAAATCATTATGATATCATTGTCGTCGTCGTCATCATCATCATCATCAGTAATGACAGCAACAAACACAAATGCAACAATGAGGACAAAATCAGCAATTACTGGAGAGGAAAATACATACTTTTTTTGAACAATAAAGAAAAGGTTACTTGATATTGGTTGGAAGATTAGAAAAGAACAAACAAACTCAAAGAGATATTTCCTAACTAGATTTGTTAAGAAAGACATATTTTTTGTGAAGACTGTCACAAAAATTTTTTATTTTTATTTTTGTTGTCAATTCTATCCTATAATGACTAGGAAGTTACACTAGAGAAATCAATAAAATCACATTTGATAAAAGTATGTTGGAAGAGAAACTAACAGTAAAAACTGTTTAACAGCAATGTTTGTTCTATATTGGTAGAAAGAAATAAAGATGAACTAATGCACTGAAAAATCTTCAACAGTAATGGTCAGAAAAATGTCTGTCTCAGGCAAGTTACTGAAAGAAATTGATAAATAAAAATGAAGAAAACTGATGAAAAAATTTAGGAAAAGTTTAAAAAATGTAAATATATAACATACATAAATATCAATATGAAGAAAAGCTATTTTAAAATCAATGGAGCAAATATCTGGACTGCAATAAGAAAATAAAAGGATCACAGATATTCTATGTGAGTTACTAAGTTACTAATAAACTTTCTACATTATTTTATATTTCCATGCTATCTATAAAACGTAGAACATACTTACATATTAAACAAGATCTTGTGAAGATGTATTGAGCAAATGTGAAAATAAATGAAAAGTGACAACTCAATGGAATCAAATCTACTGGGTGTAATTACCATATAACCCCTCTGTAAACACTCAGCCATATTTAAGCACTTGTATCTAAG
>NC_068985.1:32828055-32828576 GCF_001194135.2 Octopus bimaculoides
AGCTCCAAGAGGCTCTGGCAGGGGATGGTGGTGAACCCTACTGTACTCTTTCACTACAACTTTCTCTCACTCTTACTTCCTGTTTCTGTTGTGCCTGTAATTCAAAGGGTCAGCCTTGTCACACTGTGTCACGCTGAATATTCCTGATAACTACGTTAAGGGTACATGTGTCTGTGGAGTGCTCAGCCACTTGCACGTTAATTTCACGAGCAGGCTGTTCCATTGATCGGATCAACTGGAACACTCGACATCGTAAGCGATGGAGTGCCAACAGCAACAATCTAAGTATCACTATCAATATAGTCAGACTGAAAATGATTTTGGAATTCTCATATATGCCTGTTTTTCTCTAAGATCATATTCCAAGGAAGACTGTTTTGCAGAGTTGTTGATAATTCACATTAAAGTTTGCAACACACACACACACATATGCACACAGAGATATACATACATACATACATACATACATACATACATCATACATTATATATATACAGGGGTCGACAAAATAATGGAAACAC
>NC_068985.1:32828586-32829940 GCF_001194135.2 Octopus bimaculoides
GGGTGTGGGTGTACATATTACAGTTATAAGGATCTACAAATAATCAAGACATAACAACATGGAGCACACCACTTATTGGCAAGACATAGTCCTCAGAGCAGACAATGAAATAATCTATTATCAGCACAGAAGGCATCGATGAAGTTATGACATTGTGGTTGGGTAATCCATAATTCCAAAATTATATATAATATTCAATGAAAAACAAAATAAATTGAGTGACATAAAATAGAATAAGAGATATGAATGGATTTCTGAGTGTTGTTATAATTGTTTCATTAGTTTTTATTTTGATCTAAGCATAATATAATTATTCAGGTTATGCAATACACTAATCAGCTAACAAACTCTTTATGCAACTCCTCAAAATGGTGTGATGTACGGACTTGCTGAGTGATTCATTGATTCTCAACAAGTGGAAATACAAATGAAGATATTGCTATTTTAGATCTACAAAGTGAGTGTCCAGAAACTGTCATTCAAGGATAACATAAGGTTGTGAAGGATGGTGTTTTCTTGACAATCAGGTAACAACATAAAAGGAAGCTGGAGGAAAATATATTTTATAGGCAGACACTTGGTGTGAAGAACACACACACACATGCATATATATATATATATATATATATATATATATATATATATATATATATACACACACACGCACACACAAACACATACATATATGTATACACAAACGTACACATACATAAATGTACCCACACATACCTATGTAAACACATGTACATAGACTCATAGATACAGGTGTTGGACAAAATAATGGAAACACCTAGCTTCATAGCATCATAATTTTGAAATAGCTATAAAACTGTCAAAAACTTGTTTATTTTTATGTTTTTTTATTTATTATTAGTGTTGCTTAATATGTTTTGCTAAAATTGCTGTTTCTTTTCAGATATCATCAGAAAAAGGTAATTAAAATTCATGAAAATGACAGATCTATCGGACTTTTAAAGAGGTCAAATTGTTGGTGCTCGTATGGCAGGTGTTAGAGTAAGGAAAACAGATCAAATATTTGGTGTATCAAGAAGTACTGTCTCGAAAGTAATGACAGCCTTTGAGAAAGAGGGAAAAACCTCTTCGTTGAAACAAAACTCCAGAAGAAAACCAAACCTTTAAGATAGGGACTGTCAGACACTTATGCGAATTGTTAGAAAAGATCACAAAAGTACAGCTCCCAAAATCACTGTAGAGCTTAATGACCACCTCGAGAACCCAGTTTCCACAAAAACTGTTCGCTGGGAGTTGCACAAAGCCAGATTTCGCAGGAGGGCTGCAATCAGAAAACCACTGCTTTCAAAAACAAACATTGCAAAGCATTTAGAGTGGAGTA
>NC_068985.1:32829950-32830504 GCF_001194135.2 Octopus bimaculoides
GCTGCAATCAGAAAACCACTGCTTTCAAAAACAAACATTGCAAAGCATTTAGAGTGGAGTAAAAACCTACAGAATTGGTCCCTGGAGCAGTGGAAGAATGTTATTTTCTCGGACGAGTCATCCTTTACCTTATTTCCGACCACTGGCCAAGTATACGTGTAGAGACAGCCAAAAGAAGCATTTGACCCAGACTGACTTCTTCCAACTGTTAAACATGGAGGAGGATCTGTGATGATCTGGGGGGGCTATATCTTGGAAATCTGCTGACCCAATGGTTACCCTTCATGGCAGAATTAATAGTCAAGACTATTTAAGCATTTTATCTGATCAAATTCATCCTATGGTTGCGGGACTGTTTCCAGAGGGAAACACAATCTTCCAGGATGATAATGCATCAATTCACACAGCTAAAGTTGTTACTGAATGGCATGAGGAACATTCTAGTGAAGTTGAACATCTTATCTGACCACCACAGTCCCCAGATATCAATTTTATTGAACATTTATGGTGCATTTTAGAAAAACAAGTAAGGAGTCGATATTCTCCACCATCAT
>NC_068985.1:32830514-32832669 GCF_001194135.2 Octopus bimaculoides
TATCAATTTTATTGAACATTTATGGTGCATTTTAGAAAAACAAGTAAGGAGTCGATATTCTCCACCATCATCACTACAAGAACTGGAGACTGTTTTAGCTGAAGAATGGACAAAAATTCCTTTGGAAACAATTCAAACTTTGTACAAGTCCATACCTCATAGGATTCAAGCTGTACTTACTGTCAAAGGCGGTCCTATCCCATATCAAAATAAATTTGTTTGAAATTTTAAGGTGTTTCCATTATTTAGTCCAACCACTGTATATATATTTAGAATTTTAAATCTTGCACTAGTAGTTGATGACAAAAGAAAATAGAATAGAAGGAAAATAGAGTTTAAAAAAAGTATGGATTAAGACAGAGAAAAAAGGAATAAAGAGGGGGAAATAGAAAGAAATAAACTTATAGTAAGAATAGTTAGAAATGAAAAGGGCAATAGAAAAAAAAAGAAAGAATAAACCCTGGTTTGTACAATGACAACAAAAAAAAAAAACTGGTTGTCAAAAGGATAAAATATAAAGGATAAAAGAAAAATAGGGAAATAAGAGAAAAGTTAACAAGAGATGGTCACTCTTAATAGTGAAATTTTTATTCAATATTTAATATTAAAAAAAAGGCAGTGAGTTGGTAGAATTGTTAACACACCAAGTACAATGCTTAGCAGTAATCCAGTCCATCATTACATTCATCATCATCATTTTCATCATCATAATTTAACATCTGTTTTCCATGCTGGCATGGGTTAGACAGTTTGACTGGGGATGGTAAGTCAGAGGGCTGCATCAGGTTCCATTCTGTTTTGGTTTGTTTTCTATGGCTAGATGCCCTTTCTAATGCCAACCATCCCACAGAGTGTACTGGGTACTTTCTACGTGTCACTGGCATGGTTACCTTTCTGAGTTCAAATTTGGCTGAAGTCTACTTTGCCTTTCATCCTTTCAGGGTCAATAAAATAAGTATCAGTTGAGCACTGCAGTTGATGTAATCATCTTTCCCCATTCCTCCAAAATGACTGGCCTTGAGCCAAAATTTGAAACCAATATCTAATATTCAAAGATAAGTAAGCTTATAGGAGAAATATCCAGTACAATGAAATGTATAGTCCCAATAAGGATGATGTGGTCATTGCAAAGATATCCCAAAATTCAAACCAAAATTGAATCTATAAGAATAATCTATAGTTTATGTTGCTATATGGGAGATTGTGTAGGCTAGAGTCATTAGATTTGTCTCTGTTTTGACGATAGTGATACTAAGTACTTGAAGATGCATCAAGAAATTTTTTTATATACTTTTCATATAGAGAGATTGATGCCTTTGGTAAATGACTATAGATACATGTACAATTAAACAGAAAGAATCTAAAATACAGGTTTAAGACAGAAAAGTTTTCCATACAGCATGTAGGCATTTAGTCCTAAGTTTGTCTGATTTTAATAACCTCGTCTGTACATCTTAGGATTTCTAATAATTCTATACAGCAGATTACAACCATATAACAATTATTTTGCCTAGCATGCTAAAGATTCTGCCAGTAGTGGGGTCCATGCTTTACTCTAGTATCACGTGTGTTATGATACAGGGTATTAACTTTGGGAAAGGCTAATGTGCAGAATATGAGCCAAGTAATAGAAATAATAGCAGAAAACAAGTATAGTATTCAGTGCTTTATATTTCATACATACATTTCAGCAAAATGCAGTAATAATTACATAAGAGTTGTAGAAACATTATATAATCTAACAATCCACCTTATCTGCATTTCACAGTAAATACAATAACAGGTGTAAAGACTTCATATATATGCACTTCTTCTATTATGAAAATAATCAATAACTTTTCATGCTACACAATATAACAGGGGACAGAAAAATGACTATAGAAGTATGAGGCTATGCCTCTCTCAAACCTAAGTTGGTGTGAGCAGAAAAAAAGAACTTAATAATAACAACGACAGTATCAATACCAAAGGGTCATTAACAGATTGCTCAGGTTACAAATCAAAGGGAAACAGCTTGTGGTTTGTTGTTTGGATAAATGTCAAAGGGACATACAGACTGCCTTCAGACCTGAACAAGACAGATATAAACACACACACACACACACACACACATATATGTATATGTACATATATATATATATATATATATATATAT
>NC_068985.1:32832679-32838507 GCF_001194135.2 Octopus bimaculoides
ATATATATATATATATATATATATATATATATATAGGTAGATAGATATGTATACATATATATGCATATATGTACAGGGTACAGTGAATATATTGTTGTCTAAATTACACAAAAATGAAAATAACAATGACATCCCATTTTAACAGATATATTTACCAAAATTACATAGAAATATCGTGAAATACTAAAGAGTAAATTTATTCAATAAAATCGCCATTGGTTTCAACAATGGTCTCCAGACGACTTTGGAATCTCCTGCAACTCTTTTGAACTGTTTCCTTGTTTAAGTTGATGAATGCTGTCATAATCCTTGCCTTCAGTTCATCTTTCTTGTTACAAGGAGTTTTGTTGGTCTCCTGCTGAACTGTGCCCCACACATAATAGTCAAGGGATTGCAGTCTGGGGAGTTAGGTGGCCAGATGTAAGGAGTGGTGTGATCGCAGAAATTGTCTGACAGCCATGACTGTGTTCTCCTGCTTGTGTGGCATGGTGCAGAGTCCTGTTGCCAGACATAAGGTTTTCCAGCAACCACTTGCTTGACCCAGGGCAGCACTATCTCCTCCAGGCACTTGATGTAGGCCTCCATGTTGAGTCTGAGACCATGTGGGAAGATGAATGGAGGCACAACATAACCATTACTAGTGATCACTCCAAACACCATGATATTAACTGGATGTTTGATTTTTATCACACTTGGTACATGTTTTGGGGACACAGCAAGCCAATGGTTGTTCTGTGTGTTCTGCTCATACTGGCACTTCCAGCGTGAATACCAGGCAGTACAGCATGTCATTTCCAAATTTCTGACAGAGTGAATAGTGCCATGGTGCTGTCTTTCTCACAGGCAGTGCCCAACTGACCCTACCATAATGTGTAGTCAATAAAATCAAAAACAAACAATGCGCATGCATGAAATTATAAATATAAAATGGTGACAATTTACCTATCACACCCTGTATACATACATACATACATACATACATACATACATACATACATATATATATATATATATGGCCTTCGTAGGATTTTCGAGTGAGATCGTTGCCAGTGCCCCTGGACTGGCACTTGTGCGGGTGGCACATAAAATACACCATTTTGAGCGTGGTCGTTGCCAGTACCGCCTGACTGGCTTTCGTAGGATTTTCGAGCAAGATCATTGCCAGTGCCCCTGGACTGGCTCTTGTGCGGGTGGCACATAAAATACACCATTTTGAGCGTAGCCATTGCCAGTACCGCCTGAGTGGCCTTCGTGCGGGTGACACGTAAAAGCACCCACTACACTCTCTGAGTGGTTGGCGTTAGGAAGGGCATCCAGCTGTAGAAACTCTGCCAAATCAGATTGGAGCCTGGTGTAGCCATCTGGTTTCACCAGTCCTCTGTCAAATCGTCCAACCCATGCTAGCATGGAAAGCGGACGTTAAACGACGATGATGATGATGATGATGATGATGATGTATATATATATACATATATATGTACATATATATGTATGTATGTGTGTGTGTACATACATACATACATACATACATGCATACATACATACATACATACATACATATGTACATACATACATATACTTAGTTAATAGTAAGCAGTATACTTCGTACATTCCTATAAATTTGCTCATATCAAAAATTAGAATAGTTGAAAAACTTAGACATTAAATAGTGTTCCATGCTATTCAGTGCAACCTCTGAAATCTAAATAACTTCATGTAACTGCTTCTTCTTTAAATAGTGTTGTAATTGTTATAGCTGCACGAACCTTTTAACATTCTCAGACAGTATGGAAAGACTTGAGTTTTAGAAGGTGGTAAAATTCAGCAAATTAGGTATATTTAGTGACAGTTTTCTGTTATATAGTAGTTTTGCTGTGAAATATTTAATATGAATTTTTATTAATTTTTTTAATGTACATACATTTGAGAATATAGTTACATACATGTATACATGCAAATATGCATAATATAATTATATTTTGTATTATATATATATTCATAATATATTCTTTGACACACATGTACACACACACATACTGTAAGTATATGTGTTTGTGTGTGCATGTGTATGTATGTGTATATATATATGTAAATATATATTTATATTTATCTATCAATTTAACAATCTATCTATCTAGCTATCTATTTTGATGCAAATACGTATATAGATACATACATTCATACATACATATGTATGTACTTGTGTGTGTATGTATGTTTAAATATGTGTGTGTGTTTGCATGTGAATGTGAGTACAAATTTACATTCATGCAGATCTTTAAGAGAATAATAACCCACAAATTCTTTAAAACAAAAAACTAAAATCATGGAATTATGACAGAATAAAAGTCCTAATTTCTATCAACTAAACTTACTAAAGGAGGCAATGCATACATGTGAGTGTGTGTGTGTGTGTGTGTGTGTGTGTAAAAAGCATCCAGACCACATTGTAAAGTGGTTGGCATTTGGAATGGCAACCAGCTGGAAAAAATCTCGCCAAAACTAACCTCACCTGTGCTAGCGCCACGTAAAAAGCACTCACTCCATTCTGCAGAGCAGTTGGTATTAGATGGGGTATCCAGCAATAAAAACCCTGCCAAAACAGACACAATAGCCTGGGGTAGTCTTCTACCTGGCCAGGTCTTGTCAACTGTCGTACCCATGCATGCATGCATGATGATGTGTGTGTATGTATAATATATGTGTATACATAGATATTGTCTTCATTTAATTTCTACTTTTCCATGTTTTCAAAGGTCAGACAGAATTTGTTGAGGCAGATTTTCAACAGCTTGATGGCCTTTCTGTCACCAACCCACATCTGTTTCCAATAAGGTAATATTTCTCATGGCCAGACATGTTTTCTACTGAAGACTGGAAACAAAACCACTTTGTTTGAATAAGGGTGATGCTTGCTTATCACATGATGTCGAGACAAGGATACACACAAACTGTACAAGGGTACACACAAAATGCACTCCAGTTTGTGGTTGCTGTGAAAGGACAATGAAATGAACTGAGCAAGGGTTAATTTAAGAGCTATGATTCTTGGCACCAAAGCACTGTTTCTGAGGATGTTGCAAGTCAACAAGTGTTTTCTGGAAAAGTGTGTATGAGAAATGTGTGTATGTTTTAGGGTTGGCATTCTTGGAATGTGTGCAGTGGTACTATATGTGTAGCGTTTTCGGTGGGGGAGGGGTGCCCAAAGTCTGCACAAGCATTTGCATGTTCATTTATGTTGTTTTTGTTTATGTTTTAGTTAAAACTTTGGATAAATCCTTTGGGATGTTTATGCATGCATGGAGTGCATGTAGGGGTACTGCTTATGTGTGTGGGCTTACATCGGGTGGAGGTGGAAAAAGGTATTTTGAGTGGATGCTTCCGTGTTAGGGCGTGTGCGTCTGTGAGTGTATCTGTGTATGTTCTGGTGAAAGTCTTTGCCAGATTTCCAGGTATTGGTAGTGGGAGGGCTGAAGTTGGGTGAGTGGCAGTTATAGTCATGATGGGGCATGTAGGTTTGATAGGATGTACTTCCTTTTATGTGGGCATAGTAGAACCCATGGTGCTGAGCCCAGATGAAAGGAAGTACATCCTAGTACATTATGCTGAGCCTGTAGATTTAGCTATAAAAACTAGATCATCAGCTAATGAGAGTTCCCATGGGCAGGCGTACATGGCTTCTTCAGCCACCATATTCTGTTTGTCTACACCTGGTTTCCTTAGTGGTTATCAAATTAATGATTGTAGTAATCTAACAGATGCCTTCTCTAAGTCAACAAATCATGAGTTATCTTTACCTGAGTACTTCTGCAGTTTCTCAGTGGGAAGATTGCATCTGAGATACCACTTCTGGGCATGAACCAAACTGCATCTCATTTATATCTACTCTGTTATGGATCAATTGTGCTATGAGTTTTCATGTCCTTCATGACCTTGTCCAGTAGTTTGATCCCTCTATAGTAGTTTCTCTCTCTAAGCCATCTTCTTTGACTTTTGGAGCAGTTTATGATGATACTGGTATGTCAGTCACTGGGTACAACACCTTTCTGTATGACTTCATTAGCTATCCAGGTATTAATCAAGTATTCTATTGAACTAGATATTTTGAGCATCTGCAACAACCTTCCGATGAACATTAATGCACACATATGCATGCATATGCATACACACATGAACACACACATACACATGTGCATAATGTTAGGTCAAACTATGTATAAAAATAATTTAACATTAAAATGAAGGATTATTTAATACTAGTAGAATACTTGTTTTATTTAACTTTTACAAGAAAAGGGTTGATAATGACTTCAAAGTTTCAGCTTGCTGGCCTTCATCAGACTGTGCTTTACTTTGGTCCTTTTTTGGAGTTTATATAATTTTTGGCAAGTTTCTATGGAGGTAGGTGGGACTGTGTAGAATTATAATTAGTTGTGGTGTCGGTACTCACTACAACCACCAGGTACAGCTCCTCATTGTCTTCAGCTGAAAAAATGGACTCCTATTATGCTATTACATAATTTGTCTCAGCCAAAATTATGCAAGATTAATTGTGTTCAAACTTATGACAAACTGCATTGAGACAAATATTCACACTGATTGTGGTAAAGGTGAGACTGCCTTCATTCCTTGCATACCAGTTATACCATCTAATGTCTCATTCCAATTTAAGTGGTTACAGTTTCCTATCCATGTTTCTTTTGCTATGTGCATTAATAAAAGTCAGGGCCAAACTCTAAAAGTTACTGGATTGCAACTTGAACAACCATGCTTTTCATATGGCCAACTTTATGTAGGAGCATCACGTGTGGGAGGAAAAGAAAATCTTTCTCCTTATGCACCCCAAAATAAAACAAAAAACATTGTTTATAAGGAAGTATTCACTCTTAATGCAGCATGAATACTTCAGTAACTTAATTTGCCATTACTATCATTCCATTCAAGATTGAGTAAATTACCTATTTAAATGAAGTGTATTATATAATTACCAAAACTGTATTGATAAATAAAATAACACATACAACTCACTTGTTATTATCACATAATAAACAAACAAAAATTCATGTATGAACTCGAACTTTTTCCTACTTCAATTATTATGTGTTTTTTTCTCTTATAACAATATTATACAATTGCCATTACTGTATTAATAAATAAAATAACACATACACCTCACTTATTATTGTCATATAATAAACAAACAGAAGTTCATGTATGAAATTGATCTTTTTTCTACTTCAGTTATTACATATTTTTCTCTTATAAAAATACACACATAGAGGAGGAGTAAATTATCATCATCATCATCATCGTCATCATCGTCGTCGTTTAACGTCCGCTTTCCATGCTAGCATGGGTTGGACGATTTGACTGAGGACTGGTGAAACCGGATGGCAACACCAGGCTCCAATCTAATTTGGCAAAGTTTCTACAGCTGGATGCCCTTCCTAACGCCAACCACTCCGAGAGTGTAGTGGGTGCTTTTACGTGTCACCCGCACGAAGGCCAGTCAGGCGGTACTGGCAACGGCCGGATTTCATACTAAGCACTATTATTAAGTATTGCATAAATGATATTGAACATGCTACATATAATTAGTCTGTATCAGTGTACCAATAATTAGCATGATTTGTACTCCTGACAGAATATAAAATTACATCATCTGGATCAAAAACTTTTTGGATAATTTATATATAATAATACTTTGAATGTGGCTCCTGAAAAACAGTAAAAGTAATTGCCCGACCAACAACAGGTATTACTGCTAGTTATATGTGTGCGTGTGTGTGTGTGTGTGTGCATATGTGTGTGTGTGTGTGAGAGTGTGT
>NC_068985.1:32838517-32840020 GCF_001194135.2 Octopus bimaculoides
TGAGAGTGTGTGTGTGTTTACGTGTATACATATATATATATATATATATATACACACACACACACACACACATAAATACATGTATGTGTGTGTCTATCTATCTATCGATCTTCCTTAGTCCTTAGTCCATCCTGCGACTGGTGGCGCATTGGGCAGACAACAATCTCCACTGATCTCTATCGGTAGCCTCTCTCTTGATGTTTTCCCATTTTCTGTTTATTACTGCTATGTCTGCTTTGAAAAATCTGTGCCATGTTGTTTTTGGTCTTCCTCTCTTTCTCTTTCTGCCAGGTGGTTCCCATCTAAATGCTGCTTTGGCATGCCGTTGGTCTGGCATGCAGAAAATGTGCCTGGCTAGTCTCATTCTTCTCTCTGTCTCGATGTCTTGCAGCCTTCTTGACTGTGCTCGCTGGAGGACTGCAGTATTTGTGATGTGGTCGCGATAGGAGATCTTCAATATTTTCCGCAAGCACCTCTGATGGAATACATCCAGTTTCTTGGATATTGTTGATGTTACTTTCCAAGTTTCACTGGCATATATTGCTGTTGGTAACAGATGGAACTGGTGTCGCTAACCAACTGATATTATTCACTATAACACCATGTGTTATATTTGTGTTTTATATTATGTATATGTGTTTCAGAAAGCTGAGAATATATCAATTATATGAGCTTAAATGCTTGGTTATGCCACAAATACAGATGGCCCTCTGCATCAGCATTATTAGTAAAAGTACACAAAGAGAGGAATGGGCTCTTATATACACAAGTATGCAAGTATAAACATTTAAGCTATTGTAGGAGAGGTGAGAGGATAAGAAAGATATGTGATGGAGTGAAAATAAAGAAGGCCCTTAGGGCCATGACTCACTTAATGCATATACAGTGGCCCGGGAACAAAATTTGCTTAGGGGGTGCAAACTCAGTTTCAAAATTTGGCACTACTGGAGAAGTGTGGATCCGAGTTCTGGGAGTATGCATGTCACAAATTTGCGCATGTGCCCGTGTTAGTCGTAAGTAGTCAAATTTAGCACACAGGTAAAAAACGAGACGCTCGCTACTTGCTGTAAATGGAGGGTGGGTTATCCATCTAATACAAGAAGAAAATTGCAGATTAATTGAATAAAAACATGAAAAATAACAAAATGACATTTCATTGAAAAGTAAACCATTCTGAAAGATAGTTCAGAATGTTTTCAAAACATTCATCTCCAGCTTTTCCCATATTTTATTAAGGGTTAGGGATTAGGGTTAGGGTTTAAAGTTAGGGGAGGTGAATGTCTTTTCAGTATTCAATGATTATTTTTCACTTTTATATTCAACTTATCTGCAATTTTCTTTTTGTATTACACGGATAACCTCGCTCCTTTTACAGCAAGTAGCACGTGTCCGAACATTCAAATGTCAGTTTACCAAGAAAGAAATAATGAAGCTATAAGTAGTGTTAAAGTGGAAGTAAGCCGAGTTTTTGCATCACTCCATAATTCACACGTATATGAAAAA
>NC_068985.1:32843694-32860017 GCF_001194135.2 Octopus bimaculoides
GCAAATAATGGTTGTTTTGTATTGAAAGAATTCTGAAGGGGCTTTATTTTTAGACTGGGGTCAAACGGTCGAATCTATTCAACCATGTTTTAAGTCTTTAGCAACATCAATTACAAAGAACTTGGGAGTGGTACTAAAAGATGGAGAGAAGTATTGACAGGCGTGGGAGCTGTCTTCAATAATTCAAGTAATGCTATATATTCAAAATTAACCATACATGCTGGTTTTGTTGTTGTTATTGTTGCTGCTACTGTTGTTATTGTCACTTACTTTTTTGTATTTTGACGCTACTTGCCTTCAGAACTCCCTAGGGAATTTTATGCTAGCTTCATCACTTTTATTTATTTATATATTTATTTTTTTCTCTGTTTTGAAACGAGATCGAACTTCAGCATTTTATACCAATAGATTTTAGACACTTTTTTTCTGCAACTGGTAAGATTATGTAGGGGGTGCAAATTTTGATCTTGCACCCCCTGAAAATTCTAGGGGGTGCGGGTGCACCCGCTGCACCCCCTGTTCCCGGGCCCTTGTGCATATATTAACAGTAATAATAATATCATTATAGGTCTCAGAGGAACTGCAAAGATCATAGACATTGTCTCTTCTACCAAGCCCAGTAAGTAAAAAAAAAAAAAGAAAGAATAATCTGTCCTAGTCAACTATTTGGTCTGCATAGCGACTATCATTTCTCTTGTTTCAAAGGGTGGTCTCTACCACTGAAACTGCTTTTCTCATGCTCCACTTCTTCCAGTCAGCACTATTGGCTAGGCCACATGAACAGGGCAATCTGCAGACACCTGTCGAATCATATAGCAGTAAGCTTTTGCTTTCAATACTCCTACCAACAATATCAAAGACTGACAGAATTTTACAATAGCACTGTCAACTCTGTTATTTGAAATGTAGTAGGATAACTTGTCCCTCTCGACTTGTTATCCTGCTATATTTTCCACTCTCTATTCTTGCTAATGTTTCTGTAGGCTCTTGGCATAACAATAAGAACCACAATACAAGGCCATATTTATAACACCACACCTTAAACTTCCCAGCCAAACTGCAATTAGCAATAGCCATGCTATTGCTAATTAAGCAGATATGAAACGATGATGATGGTGATGATGATAATGATGCTTGATTCTTTGAGTCACTGTGTAAATCAAAATTCTGTTAATAGAGAGAAATATGCTTTTAATGATATTATTAATAAAAGAATTTACAAACATAATTTCAACAAAGGATACAATCTCTTGTGACATGCAATTGATATTATGCAGAAAGCTTTTATTTAAAAAATTTTTCAAGTCATGCTGACTGCCTAAAATTCCAAGTTGTAGTAGATTAGGTGTTTGGTTTGTAATGTTGGTTTGATTAAAAACTCTTCTTTTTGTCATATAGTATTGCTGACTATAGGTAGTCATTTTTTTTAACTTTCTTTTTTATCCAATAATAACAGAGCTTTTTCCTTTGTCTCCAGATAGTTCCCATGTATTTACAATGTGTGTTTTGGATTTACTGAAAATTTGATAATTGGAGGCAACAAATAGGAATCTGTAAAAAAATATCTACTGTTAGACATTGAAATGGTTTACTATGACTTAAGCACAGGATCATGTTTTGCAGGAGAGGAGAATGGACTAAATTGCATTGTACTTATTTTATCAACTACTATGAAGACAAACAACAAAATTAGTTTCTGGACAGTATGATCTTAGAATTCATAATTCCTTTTATACAGTGGTAAACAACTTCAGCCATCTCTTCTACTCTTATAATTGATTATATTAATTAAAAATAATAAAACTTTCCAGATGGAACAATACATTAGTTGATTCCTGGAAAATAAATCACAAAAGTTAAATCATTCCAATCTCTCCGAAACTTCGTTCAAAAACTAAGTTTTAATTCAATAACATTCAAAATAACATTATTTCAGATGGCTCTAGTATATTTGCATTCTGTTGGGCATGAGATTCATTGATTTTTAAAATCCAAAATTCATTTAGCCTTTTTTTATATATATTTTATTTGAAATTTTAGGACAAATCCTTTTTAATTTACTAGTAATTTTAGTGCTGTGGAGATGAAGCAAATGGTAACAACACTAGCCTGATTGTATCTGACAAATCATTGAACTTGGCTGAGAAAAGATTAAACACAGATCTCAGATTCCTGTGCAAGTAGCTTAATGCAAATAAAATATCTTTAAATGCACCAAAACTCAATACATGTCATTCCATTGCAAATGAAAGCTGGGTTCCATTTAAATCCGAAATTTAATGGAATGAAATTATACCCTAGAAGATTTGTTAAATATCTTAGAGAGAATATATTAATGAAGGTTTAGAATAGAATAACACAGTACTATTTTATCGGTTCTGGTAAGGAAACAGAAATAAGATGTGTGCAAAACCTATAATTCTTATATAGTGCATTCTTTTAGTTTCACATATTTTCTACATATTAAATATGGTGTTAAAAGATTAATTTTTAAAAGAAGTCATTAGTTTTAATATATGTGATGTTTCTATTCTTTAAAAATATGTACTTAGAATAGTTCTCCTAAGTATAAAATCCTCATTCTATAAATAATTATTTTTTATCAACTTTGAATAATGAAGCTTTTTTTCTTTTTTTTTATGCATCTCAACAAAACAAAGTAAACGCCACCTATATTCATCAATGCTATTGAAATTCTAACATATCCTATCGTACACAAGCAGAACATGCCAAAGTTTTTGTTTTCTTCTTGCTGATTTCATAGTTTACATAGAAGTTTTCATACCCCATTAAGTTTCTTGAGAAAGTTATGCTTATTTATAGGAAAAGACAGGGTCATTGTTCTGTCAGACTTGTATGATATTTATCAGATTGTTCTATTGTGCAAATACCATACCATCTTTATCATAAGTGGTACCAATTTTATACTCATTGGTGGTACCAGCAAACTGGCTGTCATCCTTTCAGTCATGTGAATTTAAGATTGAGATTTTGGTTTCTAGAGATTAGAATTAGACAATTTAGAAAAAGATTTTATCGCAATGTTTTTGCTTCAAAAATGAATGAATAATAAAAAGTTGCTAGTTCTAGATTAGTGTATTTAAAACCCTATATTTTGTTACCCTTTTTTTTACTATTTATGTATGTTATCTTTGTCATATATTTCATCTTTTATATTGAATAACTGAACTTTGTTAAACAAATTTTCATACAAATTGCAATAAATGAATTGTATTCTATTCCATTCTATTTTATTGTACAGTATATTTTGTCATGGTGGTTTAAAATAATGTTTCTGTTCTCTGAAATAATTTTTACAAATTAAATTTATCTTAACAAAATTTTACTACAGTTATTAGAAAGGTACGTAAATAGTACATCATCCTTTATCTTGCAATTGTTCTATTTTAATTTTTTTTATCTTAAAAGATATATACTTTCTATATTGCTTATCCATGACACCTTAGCTTTGTGTCTATATATAAAATATACATCTATGCCAGCACACTTTTTTCACTAGAATTAACACTGAACTATGAAACTTCCTCTCTTTTATGGGATCCTACAATTACATAAGCTCCCAACATATATACAGCATGAAGGCAGGTTTGGAAGATTGCCTTAGCTTATAAACAATTATAATGTTCTTTCTGTTTTGACACAACCACTTCAATGCCCCACTAATACAATTAATGCCATTCTACTTATCATCAGTACACTACAATCTAGCAACCATTGATAATTACTGCATCACTAATATTGATTTCTTATGATGATATGAAGTAATTATTATAAAAATAAAATATTATTCTCATAATGATAATTTATTATAATAAAACTATTATAAGAATAAGAAATTATTAATTCACTAGTTATTGTAGTGATAATAATAAGCATTTCAAATACAGGCATGGGGTTACAAACCATTTTTCAGGAAAGGTTTAATTTAATAAATCAACTCCAGTACTTGGCCATTAGTTGGTTTATTAACCTCAGAAGATAAAAAGTAAAATGAATCTGCGAAAATTAGAACAAAAGAATGCAGCTGAACACTGGAGTGTATTTTGTCCAATGCGCAATTAATATTTGTAGTAGTAGTAGCAGTAGAAATTGTCTTTAGTCTTGGCACAAGGCCAACATTTTCTGAGTGTAGTGGGTTAGTGTATTTCATTGGCTATGAACTCAACTGATTTTTTTGTGCTTTATTAACTCTCCTCAAAGGATGAAAGACAAAGTTGACCTTGGTGGGATTTGAACACAAAATGTGAAGTGCAGAAAATATACTGCAAAATTTTGTATAAGGAGTGTTGTAAGAATGCTAAGGCATATGAGATAAGAATGTTTGAAAGGAAATACAGCCTTGAAGAGAAGGGTTTTTGAACCAAATCAAGATGCAGATTTCTAGAAAAGCTAGGAGGTACTGAGAAAGAATTGCTCAATATGATTAAAATAAGTTCTTTTGTTCAAACCAGCAGTAATTTTATGGGAATTTGAGCCATGGAACCAGAGATTATGTATCTTCTGATCCAAAAGTAGCCATGAAGTTTTGGTCACACTGGTACATAACAGGGTTGCAAAATAATTGGTGGCAATAAAAGAGGGACTTGTAACCAAATATATGAGGATGCAAAATGTCAGAATAGGAAGTCTTGAACTGGAAGCCATGAGGTTGGATGGAGTCCAAGACTTCTGAGCGAAAGGATTGGATTCAAGAGTATACAGGAGGGACTGACTTTTCACCTGGACAAATGCATTTTTGATGGTGTAGTTCCAGATTGGATGGCTTAAAGTACAAACAACTCTTATCATGAAAAACATATTGAAGGGTATTGTGCACAGGAAGTGCAAACATAGCAGCAGGACTTGATTAGTGTACTGGAATGTGTTGCTGCAGAAAGACAAATGCAGGATTTTTATCAGGTATTCAAATTTATTAACTAAAATATCCATTTTATAGATGTTAACTGTTATCAACAAAAATCTGAAACTAATGCCAGCCCCAGCCTATGCAAATTTACTTATGGGTTATCTGGAAATTACAATGGATCTAGAGTCTCAACAAACACATAGAAGATTCTATCAATATATAAAAAAATATTAGGAAAAACTTTTCGAAGATTGCTTTATTTTATGAAATGAATACAGAGAGAAATTAAATTAGTTAAAACCTTAATAATTGGAAAGAATAATAATATTCAGTTCCCAATATAATGTAGTCAAGAGAAAAACTACCAATTATAGATAGTCTAGTAATGAGAGTCAACAATTGGATTGAGACAGATTTAAAATAGTAGTGTCGCACAGATGCGCCATATTGAGATCTTGCTGGCAGCCATTAACTGCTTGAGACTAGAGCGAGATCTCACAAACTTCTGGTGGGCATGCACAATGAGACAGTAAGCCTTTCTGGAAGGACATCTATATAAGACAGCTCTTGAGAAAATGGAAGAAATTGACAAGAAGACAGTGGTATAAAGGTTTACTCGGTGGAGGAAAAAAGAATAGAACACGTAGAAGAAGGAATTATAGAAAAAGCATTGAGCTCAGTCTGGCCAGACATTACATATCTGGTCAGAGGGAATAAATTTGAAACCATAAAAGTCCATTATAAGATGGAAGGAAAAGCGAGAGAAGAAGCAACAAATACATTAAAAACGGACAAGGTGGTCCTTCTACCCACTTATATGGGAAGAAGGACTTCAAAAATAAGAGTGGAAGGAATTCCACCAGAAATTGATGTGGCTTGGGTCGTGGCGGCTGTTCTCCTGGGAACTGGAGAAGAAGTAACCGTCCTTCAAGCCACAAAAATGGACGGCTCTGTTTGGAAGGGACAAACGGTAAACCTGACTGTACAGGCTGCAGTGGAAACACTTGAAAATCTAGCAGAGATGGTGTCAATCGGAGATCTGGTGTTAAAAGTGTGGGTGGAGGGCAGGACTCCTTGTTGCTTTAAATGTGGCCACAAAGGCCACATTAGAGCACACTGCCGTCTTCAGAAGCTGAGAAGTCTGGAGGAAGTTAGAAAGGAGCAGAAGGTGCAACAGGAAGAAAAGAGAAATGAAGAACAGTGGATAGAAGCTGAAGGAAGAAAAAGGAAGAGGAAGAAAGGACAGAGTGAAGTAGAACCCCAAACCATACCCACCCCACCCATATCTTCTCCCCCACCCACAGACACCAAACCCACCCATTCACCTCCTACACAAAGCAAGAGAAAAAAAGAAATACAAACACACAAGGATCAACAAACTCTCCCACCTACTGAAAATTGTTTCGCGTGCATGATGGTTGAAAGTATGGACAAGGAACTGCTGAATAAGATAACAAAATGGAAGACTGCAAGATTTGTCCATGTCAAAAGATGGACAAACATTGATGGATGGCATGCATGTGTTCTGGTGTCCGAAAGCCAAAAAGACGAAATATTGAAATTCATGAGGGGTTATAAGTCTTGGAAGGTAATTGTGATTTAAAGTCGATACCAGACAATGTAAAATATGAGGAACTGACTGAGAAATATGGTATAGACATCTTAAAGGACTCAGAATTTAAAAGATAAAAGGAAGCAAGTGATGCTGCTTGAGGTGGGGCAAGTAGCTCATTTTCATTATCATTTTCATTATCATTTTCATTGTATCATTCATGTATATCATACGTTTCAATTCTTTTTTTTTTTCGTTTTTATATGTCCTCACATGTGTTTGCATTGTCTCCTCTTCGTTGGCCCTTTGTGGGTAATAAAAAAAATCATCTCTTCCCATGCGCCTCTCACGCTTCGCTGCCTCACACATACAACACGGCGGACGATACACTATGCTAGAGATGGTTGACGAGAACCAAACTTCGAGCCTGTAAATAAATGTTATTGGAATTTGTTATCTCACTTTGTCTTCGACTTGACACTTCATTTGACTGGATTTAAATTTATAATGGGAGACCTAAGATACCTTACCAGTATCTTGTCCAACAATGGCCTCTCGTTATAAAAGAATATCAACTACCTATTTCTGAAACACACTTAGAACAAATATTCCACTTAATTTAGCCAAAGAGATGCACACAGCTGTTTCCTAGGTAAACGCTCATGGTATACAACTTCAGGAACTTAAAGATATACTCATTGAAACATATTATCTACCATCTTTTATAGATGATGGGATGCATCAAGCCAAAACAATTGATGTTCCATTATTTAATTGAAACTGTAAAAAATAAAAGATGATTAAAATTATTAAAATTGACATAACCAAATATCAAAATTATATTCAATGGCACCTGAATTAACAATTAAAAAATGTGGGGCAATCCAACTTTTGAATATGTTTAAATTTGCCTGAGAGTAAAAAAATTCCATTGCAAACAAGGAAAATTCTTCAAATTAAAGATAAACTTTACTGAATTTAATTTATGAAATAACAGGTTCAGGATGTAGAGTTCCCTGCTACACCCATTCTTCCAGGCTTTTTAGGCCTGTTTCTTTGCTCTAATGGCCTTATCTACCATATTATTCCACCACCACGTTACTCTAGGTCTAGCAGGGATTTTGCACCAGCCCAGATTTGGTCTGTGGTGCGCAGTAAGCTGTCCTGTAGGAATTTCCAGTTACCCTCTATGTCACAAGTCTGTAGCTCCTCCTCCCTCTCATCAAATTTCTCAATGAGGATGTCCCTAAATCTCTGACCATGTGAAGGGTTCTTTAGCTTCCAAATCCTTCTTTTCTGGATTGGTCTACTTCTTGGCATCCTTCTGGCCTTGAGTCTAAAGTCACTAATAACTGGTCTATGCTGGGGGTGGGTACATTCTTCATTAGGGAGGGTCTTTGTATTTAAGAGCAACCTTGCATCCCACTGTCAGGTGAAGATGAAATCAATCTGGCTAGCAGAGTCACCTGATTGATAGGTTATCAGGTGGCTGTCTGGGTTCCTGAAGTTAATGTTGCAGATTAATAGGTTGCATGCATCACAGAACTCCAGTAGCCTAGTTCCCTCTTCATGTCAGGAACCAATTCCATGACCCCCATAAACACCATGGAAGATATTGGATTGCCATCTGACATGCTCATTAAAATCTCCAGCCACAAAGATGAAGTCATTGCCACTCGTCTTTGAGGTAGCCTGTAGAAGGGTATCATAAAAGTGGTCCTTCTGGTCGTTTGGTAGGCCTGCTTGTGGGGCGTAGGCAGAGATGATTGTAGCCATACTATTCTGCAGGACTAGCCTGAGCTTAAGCACTCTGTCGCATACCCTGACTACCTCTACAACCTTATACACCAAGTTCTCCAAAAGGAGTATGCCTACACTCGCTACTCCCTCACTGTTACCTTCCAAGAAGATTTTATACCTATGTGCCTTGCCTGTGAGGACCCTGGCTGAAGCTCCTCTCCACCTTACCTCTTGTATGCAGCATACATCAACACGTCTCTGATCAAGCATCTCTTCAATCTCACTAGACCTACCTTTCAGTGTACCTACATTGACAGTACCAACTCTAAAAACTGGGAAAGGAATGTGGGAGGAGGCATAAGGAGGGGCGATGTTATTCAGTGCCTGAAAAGAAGTTTTTGTGTTCGTTTGATAGACATGCTACACCTGTTCTCACTTTCGACCTGTCATCATTCAAACATTCGAGTGGGGTAGGAGTAGGTGTTAGCGGAATTGTAAGTATAAGCATTATGGACATCATAGAAATGTAAATTTAAGCATTACTGGTATTGCAGATATAAGTAAATCAATAAAGATAGATAAAGGAGAATATGAATATCAATATGCCAATGTTAGATTAAGAAGGTGGGCAGCTAAACTAGTTGCATTTGTCCTGGAAGGGAGAGAGGGAGAGGAGATTGCAGGTATGATAGAGGATACCACCAGTGAGGGAGGGGGTTTCCTGTGAGAGAAGAGAGATATCCGGTGATGGTGGTGGGAAAAGAGAAATATCTGGTAATGGTGGTGGGAGAAGAGAGAGATATCTAGTATTGGTGGTGGGGGTGGGAATGGTAGGGCACACAGCGAACAAGTAAGGGTCATGAACAAGCAATCGTGAACAAGCAACTGCGAACAAGCAAGGGTTAAGTTAGAGAGATGGTACAAAAAAATATGTAGCCAACTTGAGAACACAGGCGGGGAGAAGAGATTTCAATTAGAAAATTACATGAAGAATTAAGGTGAAATGAAGGCTGAGAGAAAGAGATTAGGAAGTTATATATTGAAGGGTCAATTTAAATAATTAGCTTACGAAAGCAGACATTAGTAAATAATACATATTAAAAGTATTAACAGTGAATGGCAAATAAATGCTTGAAAAGACTGAAAAACGAGAGAATATCTTAGCTTAGAAATGCATAACTAAGCGTCCGAGAACTATCTACGTTAGAATGAATTGCATGAAAAATAGGGAGGAAAACATGTGAGTAAAGGGCTTTATAGATATGCTATGACTGGAAGTGGACATTATAGAGGGCACGTTCTCCCTGAGCTAAAGACAATAGCAATGATAACAGCAGAGAGTAGCACAAGAAGCCATAATGAGTGGGAAGGAATAAGAGAATAGTATGAAAAATATTTAGCTACCATGAAATACACTGTGAACAAGCAAGGGTTAATTTAGAGAGATGGTACAAAAAAAAAATCTCATTCATTAAAAAATATCAGTCATGTTTAAATAAGTATAACTAATTTAATTAGTTGATATACAAATTAATTTGTTATAATTGAAAGAAAATTAAATATTGCATTTATTATGACCTCTGTAACCATTAACAATGTCTAGTTATAGATCCTTAATGAAATTGTTAGTCTTAAAACCATGATAATAGAAACAAGCAAGACAAGTGAAAAGGATTTTATGGTGGATGCATGAAAAATCTACTTTATCAAAGCTTTAATATAAAAATTTTGTGCATTTTGTTTATTCTCAATATAATTTGACTCATGTAGAATTATTTCTTGACTTAGGTCATCATGTAGATATATATATGCACAAACATGCACATATATATACATATGTATGTATGTATGGATGGATGGATGGATGGATGTATGTTTATATAGCATATGCAAATGCACTAAAACCTTTATGCTAAAACTATGATAAAATGGATTGTATCATATATATATACACACACACACACACATACACTTATTATATCTGCTATATATATATATATAAATACACTAAAATTTTTATGATAAAACTATGATAAAATGGATTGTTCATGTATCTATCATAAAATCTTCATCTTTTGTAGTTTCACTAAAATAATCTTATAGACATTGATGTTGGGATATGATTGTGTGTATATTATGTATGTATGTATGTATGTATTATATATGTATGTATGTATGTAGGTATGTCTGTATGCATCTATCTAATATACATACATACACACACACACATATGCACAGATGTATGTGTATATACATGTTTGCATGTATAGGTGTGTACATATATGTATACATGTCTGTGTGCCAGCATAAACACTAAAGTTAATTTCTTTGCTTAACAGTTTGTTAGATGTGTGGAAAATATCATACACTATATAATGAAGTGGTGATCATAAAGTCGTTGGCCTAACACATGTGAACAACTTTATGATTAGAACTTCAAGTATACGAATATATTTTTATAACATCCAAACCTACATGCATAAGCATTCAGACAGACATGTATGCACATTTACACATTTACAGATACATACAAAGGCTCAAATATATATATATCATCATCATCATCATCGTTTAACGTCTGTTTCCATGCTAGCATGGGTTGGACGATTTGACTGAGGACTGGTGAATCAGATGGCTACACCAGGCTCCAATCTGCTTTGGCAGAGTTTCTACAGCTGGATGCCCTTCCTAACGCCAACCACTCCAAGAGTGTAGTGGGTGCTTTAATGTGCCACCGGCACGAAGGCCAGTCAGGCGGTACTGGCAACGGCCATGCTCAAAATGATGTGGAATGAAAATGAGGCTCTGGATTGAAAACGAGACTCTGGAATGAAAACGAGGCTTTGGAATGAAAACGAGGCTTTGGTATGAAAACGAGGCTTTGGTATGAAAACGAGGCTCTGGAATGAAAACGAGGCTCTGGATTGAAAACGAGGCTTTGGAATGAAAACAAGGTTAGCAACCAAACAACAAAACAAAATGTTCATATTTGTAAATACACTATTATTTCACATTCAAGACTGACTGGAACAAAATTAAGCATTAAGGAACATTTACTTACCATCAACACAAGGTGGGTTTTTCTTTTCTCCAGATTTTACTCATTCTTCGAATAGATTCACGATATTTGGTTCAAGAAAATCCAAGTCACACCCACACCCTGCTTAGCCATGTATCATTACTTAAACACTTAGTTCACAAAATATTTAAGTAATAAAGAAATTCAGCTATACCCTCATAGAAAAAATAAAGGCATCCTCTATCATGAACTAATTTTTTATATTTTAATCTTTTCTATCTACTTCATGTGTAGAACTTCCAAATTTCCTCTTTGACTTGATTTTTTTATGCATATCTCTGTAATACAGTATAACACTTTGTCACCATTTGTGGTTAAGAACCTCACTTTGGAACACTGTAGTTGGAGGCTCATTCTTATTGCATGAAATGATGCAGGTTGAATAAAGTCACTGTTATTGGCTGGTGTTTTCTACTACAGTCACTAAGTGGTTTGTCAGCAATTTTCTGCAAAAGCATGTCAGGGCTGTTTGTTGTTCATTAGACCCAAGAGAAATATTACTTTGTTAGAAACAGAGGAATGTTGGTAATAGGAAGAGTGCCAGGTCATAGAAATAGCTGTTTCAATAAAATCATCATCTGACCCATGTAAGTATGGAAACATGGATGATAAAATGTTGATAATAAATCATATGAGTGATGTGTGTGTGTGTGTGTGTGTGTGTGTGTGCACGTATATGTGTATATAATATGTATGTATATGTATGTTTGCATGTACATGAAAAATGGATGTTGATGATGATGATGATGATGATGATGACATTCACACTTAAAGAAGGTAGAAGTTGAATGGTAATTACACCTTTATGGCCACTAGCCTCCCTCATGTTAAAGAAGAAGAACCAGTTACCTAACTTATTTTATGTCCTAACCCCACGTAATGTCCCATGTAATAGCTTTGGCTGGTGGTTAAACAAGATACAGAAGTATCTCTGACTGTAGAGTGATGTTGATGAAGTTCACTGTGATATGCAACAGACTGTATCTCCAGTGAAATCTTCAGATTATCATCATCATCATCATCATTTAACGTCCATTTTCCAAGCTGGCATGGGTTTGACAGAAATTGACCAGCTAAAGGGTTGTTCAGGTTCCATGTCTGTTTTGCCATAGTTTCTATGCCTAGATGCCCTTCCTAACACCAACAACTTTAAAGAATGTACTGGGTGCTTTTATGCAGCATCAGTACAGGTGCTTTTTTGTGGAACCAACACTTATGAGTCCACAAGGTTAGGTGTGCTCAGCTGGAATGGGTTGCAAGGGATGAACCTGTACACAAGAGCAACCATGCTTTTACTGAGCTTGATGTGTCTTTTCAAGCACAGCAAACTCCCAAGAGTCTCAGTCCCTTGTTCATCCCCTCTGTGAGTCCCTACGTTTGTAGAGCCTTTCTCCCCACTTCATCCCACGTCTCCCTGGGTCTACCCTTTCCACATATTCCTTCTACAATTAGAGATCAGCACCTCTTGATGCAACTTCAGATGCTTATTTTAAAAGGGCTTATCTACCCAAATCTGGGGATTGTACCTAATATGATATAGGCTTAATCACTAGGGTACAAAGCCAATGATTCCTTTATATATATAGAATACCAATAATAAAACTATAAAAGAAATAAACTAATAGTTGTCTGGTATTGGGTAATCAGAGGTGTTAAGAATCTTTTCAGTTTTAAATACAAATACTAAAGTATGTATTGGAACATGAAATATTCAAACAATATGGTATGATGGTAGGTTGAGACAGATAGAGAGGGTAATTAAACAATCCAAAACTAATATGCTGACCCTAAGTGAAACTGATTTGGAAGGAGGGATTAAATTTTGATGAAAAACAATACCTTTTCAATCTCTAGAAGAGATTGAAGCAGCTTGATTCTCAGATAAAAAAGAAAAAAGGCTTCAAGTGCATTATCTGATGGCAGAATACTTTGAGTGAAACTTAAAGCTAAGTAATGCAACTTCAGAATTACTGTTTGTTACTTACCAATAAATAGTACAGCTGATGATGAGAAAGATTCTTTCCACTAACTGTTGTAAGATACATATTATTCTAGCAAGATATATGAAAATTGAGGTTGGAGATCTGAAGGAAAAGTATGGCTTTAGCAAAGAAGGTATGAAATAGACATCATAGATGCATGGGCTTGGAGATGCTAATGGAAATAATGAAGATTGACTAGCTTCTGTGGCTCCAATAATCACAGCGCTGGAGATATTTTTTTTTAAACACAAGGATATTCACAAATATCTTAATCAAATAGATCATACTATAACAAATCAGAAATGTTAAAAATTCAGTTTGGCGTTACATCATATTAAGGTGCTAATATCTGAAGTAATCATCAGTTGATGATAAGGCCAATTCAGTTGAAGTTAAGGCTAAAGAACAGGATGAAAGGATTATTAGGTTTGATACTATGAAGTTGAATGATAAATTGAAAATTAAATATTAAAATTGATTTGTTGTACTCAAAGCTGCAGATGAAGATGATACAAAAATCAATGGTACATTGAATAATTTAAAGGAAGCATATTGAAGTTTTCTGAAACCTTATATGAAAAAATTATTCAATAATCAAGAAAAAAGCCTCATCAAAAGTGAAATTGTCACATCATTTTTAATAGTTACTTATTTATAAGTTTTATTTCTGATATGCAAATAATATAGCCTGGTGATTGCAACAGTTAAACAATTTTTTTGTTGTTTTCTCTTTCCAGTCTAAATTCCAAGTATACTATTCAATATAGTGATATTATTTTTCATTTATTGTTGTAATTTTCCCATGACTGACATAAAGAAGACATGCCAAGAATGAAGGTATTAACAATAGTTTCATTATTGAATAGTTTTATTCTTTAATATTTCAGCAGCATTGCAATTTCTGAAGTAATGCAATTGATATTCTCATTGATCTCAGGAACACTAATGACTTCATGTGTAGGACTTGTTGGAGCTAGTTGTGCTACTACAATATAGTGATATCAATATTTCAGATATAGTTTGGAATTTACTTCACATTAAAGTGTTAAGTTAATACCTTTTGTGTCAAATTTTGTTCCTCCTGTGTTCAGCATTGTCCTTTTTTGTTGTTCACACACACACACACACACACACACACTCATATATAATAATGAAGCCAAACCAAATAATGGTTTCAAATTTTGCCACAAGAGCAGCCATTTTTGGGGGAGGGGGAGTACTTAATTTATCGACCCTAAAAGAATGAAAGACCTCGGCAGAATTTGAACTCAGAACGTAGCTCTGGGCGAAATACCGTTAAGAATTTCGTCCAGGGTACTAATGATTCTGCCAGCTTGCTACCTTAATCAAACCAAATAATGATGTCTTGAAAGCATTTAATACATGTCTCAAATCATTATGTAATATATAATACTACATTTCAATATATATATATATATATATATATATATACATAATACAAAGAATATATATGCATGTATACACACATATATGTACATACTTACATCTACATGTGTATATAGATGCATATCAAGGTACAGGACGTAAGAAAAAGGAACTACAGACAACGGAACGAACACATAGGAAAACAGATAGCCACTTGGAATTATTCCTTCATCAGCTGCCTCTATTCTAACTAGGCATTTCGAAGATAAGGCAGAATGCACTCTAGAATAGTCTCTTCCTGAGTAGTGGATTGACCCACTAAATAGAGGATTAGTTCACTATATATATATATATATATTAATATTTTGGCCTAATGGGTATATGTTGATTAGCATGTTGAAGTGTTGAGTAGAACACTGGCACAGTTTGGGCTACCTAATGTCATCTGCAGTCAGGGTATGTTTCCATTGAATCTACTTCAGGAACTGCACAGTGTTAGATGAGATAATAATAATTTCTTAAGTAACCAGAAGATGGATTTAGTATTAATCTTTATTTTGTACAACGGTTGTTTCAAACCATCCTGCTACTGTCCCTTATGGGTGGGACTCTATTCAATGTGTGTTGCATCCATTTTGCAGTCTGGATCTCATCAGGCACATCCATACATAAAGTTGTGAATTTTGGCTGTCATGTTGTTATATGCTCGTCTGATTTAGAGAATGAAACATTGCTACAATTTTCAGTTATTATTATTTTTCTATAAGAATTGTGAACATTTGTAGATGTAGACAAATAACCGTTGATAAAAAAAAAAATTATAGGGGAAGTGAATGGATGGACAGGAATAGATTGAGTTACATTGGGTTTAAGACAAAAGAATGGTACTAGAAAAAGGAAGGGAATGCAGGTTAGAAATAATAAAGAGTAAATTTATTTAATAAAATTGCCATTGGCTTCAACAACAGCCTCCAGACAACTTCGTAATTTCCTGCAACTCTTCTGGATGGTTTCCTTGTTTAAATTGGTGAATGCTACCATAATCCTTGCCTTCAGTTCATCTTTGGTGTTACAAAGAGTTTTGTTGGTCTCTTACTTAACTGTGTCCCACACATAATAATCAAGGGGTTGCAGTCTGAGGAGTTAGGTGGCCAGATGTTAGGGGTGATGTGGTCACAGAAATTGTCTGACAGCCATGACTGTGTTTTCCTGCTTGTGTGGCATGGTACAGAGTCCTGTTGCCAGACATAGGGTCTTCCAGCAGCCATCCTCTTGGCCTAGGGCAGCACTACCTCCTCCAGGCACTTGATGTAGGCCTCTGTGTTGAGTCTGAGACCATGTGGGAAGATGAATGGAGGCATAATGTCGCCATCACTAGTGATAACTCCAAACACCATGATATTAACTGGATGTTTAATTTTTATAACTCTCGGTACATGCACTGTCCTCAGATTGACACCCAAACACTCTGAAATGTTCGTATTGGAGCTTCTGGTGTGAATGCAAGCAGTACAGCATGTCATTTCCAAATTTGTGGCAGAGTGAATTGCGTCATGGTGCTGTTTTTGTCACAGACGGTGCCCAACAAACCCTACTATACTGTGTAGTTGACAAAATCAAAAACGAACAATGCGCAAGTGTGAAATTGAGAGAAGCACATTGTATATATATATATATATGTATATATATGTATATATATATATATATATATATATAT
>NC_068985.1:32862353-32869516 GCF_001194135.2 Octopus bimaculoides
TGCGAACACATTTCTCTCCTACAACATCACTATTCTCTCTCCTACACTGTCTTGCAACACGAAATACCTCGAGTCTTTGGTCCTCACGGCGCAGAACATTGGCAAATATTTCCTGATCTGCTTCCCCTCTGGCTAAATAAACCTGTCGCCTAGCCTCCCTTCTGGCACATTGGTACAATTCCCTGCTACCACCGTTCTTCCAGTCCTTCCAAGCCTGTTTCTTTTGTCTAATAGCCCTGTCTACCTCCTTGTTCCACCACCACGTTACTCTGGGTTGGGAGGGGACCTTACACCACCCACAAATCTGGTCGGTGGCTTTCAACAGGTTGTCCCGCAGAAATCTCCAATATATATATATATTTCCTTGTGTTCCATTCTGTTGAAGAGCATAGGCTTGAAACAAAAGATTTTCTCATCTTCCTGAGCGTTAAAGTGTTAAACTAAAACACCTGTTTGTTGTTTATAAACCTGTCTTCGTCTTTTGTTTTTCTGTACACTTCAAATATATATATATACATATATATATATGTATATGTTTGTGTGTCTGTGTTTGTACCCCACCACCATTGCTTGACAATCGATGTTGGTGTGGTCACATCCCCATAACTTAGCAGTTCAGCAAAAAGAGACCGATAGAATAAGTACTAGGCTTACAAAGAATAAGTCCTGGGGTCGATTTGTTTGTCTAAAGGCAGTGCTCCAGCATGACCACAGTCAAATGACTGAAACAAATCAAAGAATAAAAAAAAGAATATATAGGCGCAGGAGTGACTATGTGGTAAGTAGCTTGCTTATTAACCACATGGTTCTGGGTTCAGTCGCACTGTGTGGCACCTTGGTCAAGTGGCTTCTACTATAGCCTCGAGCCCATCAAAGCCTTGTGAGTGGATTTGGTAGATGGAAAGTGAAAGAAGCCCATCATATACATGTATATAGACATGTATGTATGTGTATGTTTGTGTGTCTGTGTTTGTCCCTCCAACATCGCTTGACAACCGATGCTGGTGTGTTTATGTCCCCATAACTTAGTGGTTTGGCAAAAAAGACTGATAGAATAAGTCCTAGGGTCGATTTGCTTGACTAAAGGTGGTGCTCCAGTATGGCTGCAGTCAAATGACTGAAACAAGTAAAAGAATAAAAGAATATATATTAAAACAAAAGAAAATGCTTTGAAAACTTTCTTGTGAATAAATTGAAGAAAACATCTACTTTCTATGAAAATATGGTACTGTTTTCAATTGTTTAAGACAATTTAGTCATGTAATAAGTAAAGAAAGAAATTGATTGAATTAAATCAAATTAATCTTTCATGATAGCTGTTTTGAAAGTTCTCATGTTTTTCTCATAAAATGCAGAGGATAGTGGTTATTGGTCTTCTGATGGTTGTTGGGTCATAATGGCAATGTTACCAGTTTTAGCAGTGGCAGTTGTCTTTGTTCCTTAATGACAATGTTGATATTTAAGAATGCCTTGTAATTGTGGGAGAAGTTGTTTGGTGGTGGTGTCAGTAGTAGTCGTAGTAGTAGCAGCAGCAGCTTTTCTAATAGTGATCTGTTCTCTCCCATTGTGGTCAAAGTGTTAAGAAGTTTTTGGTATTTCATTGTGAAAGTTGGTTCTTTGTTGATGTGTTGCTGTTGCAATATGCCACCAGTTAATTGATAGAAGGGGAAAGTAATATTTGGTAGCACATGTATCTATTTCTCTGTACTCTGGTATATGAAATAGTGATTTATGCAGAGTCATGCATAGTATTAAGGATATCATAGTTTGGCCTATGTAGTTTTCTTTGCATCCTGCACATGTTATATAAATAAGGTTTTAAGATGCAAATGTAAAGTTATTTTTCATTTTGAAGAATTTTCCTTGCTTAAAATGGATCTCTGATCTTTCTGAAAGATTTAACCCTTTAACCCTTTAATGTGCCAAATGTAATGCTTTGTTTTTTTGTTTTTTTCACATTGTTTTATGCATTATCCAGAAATTTAAAGATTTCAAGGATGTGATTGCTTTATTCTTAGAATGACATTATAGAGTAAGTTGGAAAGGCTGTATCGGGTCAGTTTGATCATAAAACAGGTAGAATATTTGGGCCAGATATGGTCAGTTTATATGCCATAAGCATTAAACATATATCATATTCAAGTATGTATTCATTTTTATACAAAAGAAATGTTTACTGCTTCAGAAATAAACAAAACATTACACACACACACACACACACACACACACACACACACACACAGAGAAAGATTGGTAGATACATACATATATACATACACACACAGACACACACATAGATACATACACACAGACACACACATGTACATAAACACACACACACACCTAGACACACACACACATGTACATAAACACACACACACACCTAGACACACACACACACACACACGCCTAGACACACACACACACACACACACACCTAGACACACACACACGCGCCTAGACACACACACACCTACACACACACACACACACACACACACACACACACACACACACACACACAACATGCATGCATGCACATATGCAAATGCTTAGAAAATTATTAGTATTACTAATTGAAATGTATAATGTCAAATTTTCTCCATTTAGAAACTTTTTTCCCTCTTTCCTTTGCCTCTCATTTAGTTTTCATTAATAATGAAATAATGAAGGTGTTAAATTCAATTTAATCTCTGAATGTGTGTTTAAGGCTTTAAATTTTAATTAGCTGAAAGGAGCATCAAAATTTATAAGTCACTGAGTTAGTATAATTTCAGTATTTGATAATATCATTTGGAGAAAATAATGAGAAAATCAAAAAATTGTTGTTGACGAAATATTCACAAAATATTGTTGATTTCAGAAACAATTTAATGATGCTCAAATGACAAGGAATTGTCAGAGAAATTTATTTTCATTTGGGGGAGAGAAGAGAAAAAGAAGAAGAAAAAAAACCATAAAGAAAATTCAAAATCTTGGTGTTAGACTACACTGCTAATACCATTCCTCTTACTACTGCTACTACTACTACTACTACTACTACTACTACTACTACTACTACTACTACTACTACTACTAAATCCACAAACAAATGAAGGAGCTTCTGTGTGGTCATTTAACCTACTTGAAATAATAGTCAAGTCTTCCTATCTTTGAAAAGGAAGAATATTTTGGATAATGTAGTGTTAGTATATAGTGTCTGAATAAAAGATAATATAGTCACAGACAACTAAAACATCTTGACTGTTGGTCCGTTTGATGGGAGCACACTTAAGGCTAAGCAACAACTACCACCATTATTAACGCCACTACCATTTTACTATAGATCAACTTGGAATAGTTGTATCCACTTCCTGAATTCTCTCAGTTTTGTTGTTGATATTGAAGAACTCTGGATCATATCTGATACTGTCTATCACATATTTGGATATCTCCATGCCACTCACAACAATATCCCAGCTGGATTCCAAGTACTTTCATTGGTAACTAATTTCATTTATGCATTGCAAATGCCAACATTGGCATATACTTCCTCTCTTCATAGACTTCCATTTATTTAACAGGGAACAAGATAGAATTTATTATATATTCATATATACATGTAAGTCATATCTGATACTTACAACTGATCACATATGATATTTAAATATGCATTAATTGTATACACGAAGTCTTAGTTTTAAGTGTACAAGCATTCTAACTTTAATAATAACAGATTTATGTCCGAAAATATTAAATTTAAGCAAAATAGACTTTTAAATAAATATCTCACAAAACTTTATCAAGTTACACTTAGAGAGATAAAATTTTATTTCTGGCTTAGTCATAAAGAAGACTGACGCATAAATCTATACTTATATGTACTCTATAAATGTAATCCCTCCTTGTCCTGGTTAACAGGCTGAATACCCAAGGCCATAACTTATTTTCTACATATAACTAAATCAAACTTAAGGAGGAATATAGATTGGATTTCATTTACATCAATTTAAAGTTGAATGTGCTACAAGCTTGAAACTGTAAAAACAGCTTCTCAGTTTAAAAGACAAAATATCAAAATTATATTTGGATAAATATTAGATTTAACTTTGGAGATGAAACCTCATCTATACAAAAATAAACAGACAACAATTTGCATATATTGCTTGCTGAAGTTTTTTAAAAGATGTGAAGAGGATGCGTGTTTTTGTTGAGCTGGCCCAGTGACTCAGATTTAATTTTTAAATGTCATTTCAATTATATTACTTTTTGAGACACAATTTAGTGTAACACAGCCTCATTTTCTGGCTTCTTATAAATCTGATGTCTCTATATGATTTGAATATGAATATGTGTTGTCTGATAGTCATGGTATTTTCAATGTAAGAATACAATCATATACATATAGGTATACAATTATGTTAATTGAATCTCTAGCTATTATTAAGTAACCAGCTCATAGCATCAGCTAGTTATTATTTCATCAGCTACTGTCATATAGCCATTTCTTAAAAGAGAAAGAAACAAAGGCCATTTGATAGCTTTTGCCTTAGAGAATAAGCTCAACATTTTCATTCATATAACCATTTCCTCAATACTTAACACCATATGTCAATTACTTCTGTATTTACTCCTACACAATTCCATCTGACCTATGTAAGCATGGAAAAGTGGACATTAAACTGATGAAGATGATGAAAAGTCGTTTCTTCAGTAGTTGTCAATGGATATAGCTTACTCTTAATGACATTTGGTTATTTATTACTGAATTATTGTGTAGTATTTTACACCAAGGAACAGAACCCAGAAATAATAATTTATTGTCAATCAAATCAATTATAGGATTTTACTGGTACTTGTCAAACCAATGTGGAAGCCTTTATATATTTACTTGACATGCTGGCAGCTAAATTTCCTTCCTATCTTGAAACATGAAGCACAAATTGGTAATGTAGTACTAGATATACAATAAAGATGGAATAGTCACATGTCAAATACATTGGATCATAGGTCTGCTCAATCAGAGTTGACCTAGGGCTAAAAATAACTGGTACTTATTACTGTATGTATTTTATTGACTCAAGAGGGATAGAAATTTTTATGCTCACCCCAGAAGTACTCTCAGAGCATAAAGGAATAACACTAAAAACTGTAATGTATTTAATTCAATGCTCAACATTATTAGCACTTTCACTACCTTCAGCCTACTAAGATTGACTGACAAAAGAACCTCTATACTGTTGCTCACCCTAACAGTATAGAAAGAGAAAAAAATGTACAGTCAATTTGCAAGAGATGTGAATGCCAAGACAGATATAGAAGACTGGTAGTTATGGATGAGGAGGAGTGACCTGAAGATAGAGACAGAAGCACTCATATGTGCAGCTCAAGAACAAGCATTAAGGAGCAACTATGTGAAGTGCAGAATAGACAACACGTCTGACCACAACAAGTGCAGAATGTGTGGTGAGAGGGATGAAACGGTATGGCATATCGTTAAGAAATACCTGAAATTGACACAAATTGGCACAAATTGGCACAAAAGACATGACAATGTGGCAAGAATGATCCATTGGGAGCTCTGTGGAAATCATGGCCTACAAAGAGCAAAGATGTGGTATGAAAAAACCCCAGAAAGAGTCACTGAGAATGAAAATTGCAAAATCTTGCAGGATGCGATGATTCATTGTGATCACCAGACCAGACATCAGAAATTGGACATTGTTGTGGTGAATAAAAATGAAAGAACAATCATGATAATTGACATAGCATGCTCCGATGACAACAAGATCAGAAAGAAAGAAGAAAAAATAAACAACTACGACGATTTGAAATGGGAAGTATGAAGGTTGTGGTCAATGAGGAGAGTAGACATGATACGAATAGTAATTGGTGCTCCTGGAAGTATCAGAACTCAACTACCAGCATGGCTGAAAATGATTGGTGCAAGTGTGAAGGTAGAACACCTACAAAAATCAGCATTACTTGGAACTGCAAGAATTCTTCGCAGGGTTCTTGAAGCATGACCAGTAAACAAGGGTCACCTTAGTTTGCTGGCTGTGGACAGCTGACACTTTCCATCATACCCACCAAAATAAGCTGCAAATTTTCATCACATAATAACAGTAACAACAACAACAACAACAATGATAATAATGATTTTTTAATTTTTTTTATTTTTCGAACTAACACAGACAGAGTGAACAATTCATAAGTTTAAAAACACCACAGAAAACTATGCCTGGAGATAAATCTATCAACAAAAAAATACAAACAAATACAGATCTGCTAGCCTTAAGAAGCTACGTTATGAGCAATGTTTGCATGCAGAGAACTTGGAGATGGTGTTATCTCGAAAAATTAACCCTAAACAGACAGATCTGTCCCCTAATGTCAACATCGAAGCTCATCATGCCTCAATGATAACAAAACAAAATACAAACTGGATTAGTCATCGACTGGATCACAAAGGGCCACGTACTTGATACAGATCTGTTAGCCTTAAGAAGCTACGTTATGAGCAATGTTTACATGCAGAGAACTCGGAGATGGTGTTGTCTCAAAAAATTAACTCTAAACAGACAGATCCATCCCCTAATGTCAATGTCGAAGCTCGTCATGCCTCAACAAAGCAAAATACAAAGCGGATTGGTCGTCGACCGGATCACAAAGGGCCACGTACTCGAATGACGAACCAGATCGATACGAAAAGTCAGCTACTGGTTCAAATCTTCCCGAAACACAGGAGCTGGAAGTACCCAACAACCGGAATATTCCAACAGATGGCCATCCATACTTGTCATCAACTAACCAAAAGAAAAAGAATGAAAAATGGTCTAGGGGAGATAATGCCATATATTTCCCCACAAATAAATCTAATACTGTACAAACCTACTTAAACTGAAGACAGAAACACCTTGAAGTAAGACCCTACATAGACAGTAACAAACTTGCCAATGTCAGAAGAAACATTATGAAAAGAAATTACTAACTGAAGTAGAGATTGACCAAATTAAACAAGCAGTAGGGGATAAAAGGAACGAAGCTGCAGCTAAAGAAGATACTACAGAGGAAATAATTATAGACCAGCCCAGGACTGATGAAAATGCAGTAATGATTGAAAGAGTTAATGTAACTGATAGGCAAAGTGAAATACTCTCTGAACCAACTATAAACACTAAGGC
>NC_068985.1:32869570-32872890 GCF_001194135.2 Octopus bimaculoides
GACATAGAATGTTTAAAAAACCTTAAGTATGACAAGACTACCAAACCTACAAAAACCTGAAAATTAAAGAAACCAGTATGAATGAATGCGACACTCTCCCAAAAATTTGCAATTCTAACCAAAACCTGAAAATAATTGGTAAAATCTGCCTTGCACTTCAGGATATAATTTCAGCTAATGATGTTGATATTACAGATCTCAACCACCTGTACTATGCATCCGTGAAAATCTCAACGATTCTATGTTGTGAAAAGATTAGAAAACGACAACATTCCCACAAAAAGCCTTCTTGGCAAGAGCGTATTCAACACCAAATTCAGCTATTTAGGTCTGACATAGAATGTTTAAAAAACCTTAAGTATGACAAGACTACCAAACCTACAAAAACCTGAAAATTAAAGAAAAAATATATGAAAACCATATTTGACATTGATACCACCATAATAATAATAGTTCTTTACATACTGGTGGCATGTAAAGGACACGTTTTGAGTGCTGAGCCTCACATAGGAATAGTGGTTGAATTCCTTAAGAGTGTTGGGCCTCACAGAGGTGAAGTGGTTGAGTTCCTTTCAAGTGTTGGGCCTCATGGAAGCAATGATCGAGACCTTTGGCATTATGTCATGCTCGAGAAGAAGATCCATTGAGCCAAGCAAAATCGCAGTCATAGCAGATACCAGTGTCATGCAAATTGGCACCCATGTCAGTGGTATGCAAATGGCACCTGTGCTGGTGGCACATAAAAGCACCCATTATACTCTTGGAGTGGTTGGTGTTAGGAAGAGCATCCAGCCATAGAAAACCATGCCAAATCAGATTGGAGTCTAGTGCAGCCTTCCAGTGTGCCAGTCCAGTCAAACCATCCAACCCATGCCAGCATGGACAAAGGACTTTAAATGAATAATAATAATAATAATAATAATAATAATAATAATAATAATAATAATAATAATAATAATAATAATAATAATAATCCTTTCTACTGAAGGCACAAGGCCTTGGAATTTTGGAGGAGGGGACTAGTCGATTACATCGACCCCCAGTGTTTCACTGGTACTTAATTTATCAACCCTGAAAGGATGAAAGGCAAAGTTGACCTCAGTGGAATTGAACTCAGAGTGTAGAGGCAGACGAAATACTGTTAAGCATTTCGCCCAGCGTGCTAACAATTCTGCCAGCTTCTCACCTTTTATAAAGATTGATGCACTCTTCACAAAAGTAAATAGACCAATAAGAAGTAAGCAATGCAATTTGTAATAGATTGATTTTATTTAACAGTTTGAGCAATATTTCAAATGGACACAGGTATGGCATCAGACATAATAGCAGTAGTTCAACAGAATTTTCTGAACATTTTACTTCAAATGGCTGTAATTTTGAGGAACACCTGAAAGTGTACAACCCCAGAAAATATTCTGAATCTACTATACTTTGAGTTCTCAAAATGCATGAGGACAAATATATTTGTGAATTACTAACATCATGACCTGAAGGGATGAATAAAATGACAGGTGAATTTCGTCACATTTACACAAAACTGTTTGACTAAATATTCTTTTTCTTTTTATCTTTTTTCTTTCTTTTCCCTTTTACCAGTTACAAAATTGAAAATCAACGAGTCATTCTATCAAAATGGGAACACTGGATTTCCTTGTTTACATTTTGAATTTCTGTATTTCTGTGGTTGTTTTCATTTTACATTTTGAATCTGAAGAAGACAAATGATACAATAATAATAATAATAATAGTCACTTTGATGGCATGCGCTGCTCTCTCACTCATAATAATAATAACAACAACAACAACAACAACAACAACAACAACAACAACAGAAATTAGAATTGACACGAGGGCAGAACATGCCTCCAAAACTGCTCTACTGGGGACAGTTAGGATTTTGAGATTGGTACTTGGGTGTTGAGTATCTTCTACAATACTTAACTTCCAAGTACCAAGTCTAATCATTTGCGGAAAGAGGACCTATGAAACCTCTGACAACAGGCTGCTGTCTGCTCTCACAGAATCAACATGAGCAAGTAAGTCTGAGAAGTAAAATGTAATAATAGTAATAATAATGATGAAGAACATGTTAAATAATGCAATCTTAAATAGACTGCCAGAATAACAGATGGAACGGTTACTGCTGAAATATTTTTCATTATAGATCTGTTCAATCAGGGCTGACCCGGAGCTAAATATCAACAATAACAACATACAAGATTGAATTTCATATTGCAAAATCTTAGTATTTACTTACTTCTTTATTGTATTGATTGTATAATTATATATTTTAAAAGTTGCATGGCATTATACACAACTTGTACATATTACTCTATGACATTGATTGAAGTGAAATGTTATGGACTGTGTTAGGAACTAGTCAACACTATTTATTTATTTATTTTCTTTACAGCCAAAGAGACACATCTAAAATAGGAATAGGCAACAAATTGATGCGATTCTGATAGTTCAGTCTGTAACTTTTGAAAATCAAATAAAACATAAAAGAGAAACAAAACAGTATAATTGCTTACATGGAAAGGAAAAGTTCTTCCAATTTTACTATTAGAAGAAAATGCAATAAAATTGGTTGCAGTAGACTAAAATTTCTAGAGCTAATTTTTGTTTAGAATATCTCATCTTCACTCCTCTCTATTACTCTTTCTTATTCCCTCCCTCTCTCCCCCTCTCTTTCCCTCAGTCAGTTACTCTCCCTTTCCTTATCAATCACACTGAGAAAGAGAGAGAGAAAGAGAGAGTAAGGTTATATATATATCCACTTTGTCTCTTTCTCCTTATGTATATATAAAGTTGTTTGTAATGGAGTATATACATATCTGCATATGTACACACACACACACACACACAGACACGCACACACACACACACACACACACACACACACACACACACACACACACACACACACACAAACACACACAGAGGAAAGGAAACTATATGGTAGGGTGTATACTGGGCTACATACATAGACATATCAAGAGACAAGGGACAGATGGAGGGTGAGAGGGAGAGTGAGAGAAAGGGAGAGAGAAGAAGAAAGAAAGAAAAAGCATTAAGGAAGAGAGGGTTGATACAATGAATATAATAATAATATACATCATCATCATCATCATCGTTTAACGTCCGCTTTCCATGCTAGCATGGGTTGGACGATTTGACTGAGGACTGGTGAAACCGGATGGCAACACCAGGCTCCAGTCTGATTTGGAAGAGTTTCTACAGCTGGATGCCCTTCCTAACGCCAACCACTCAGAGAGTGTAGTGGGTGCTTTTACGTGTCACCCGCACAAGCCAGTCCA
>NC_068985.1:32874300-32885432 GCF_001194135.2 Octopus bimaculoides
GTGTATGTATACAACAATTAGAGGGACAGGGAAAAAGAATGGGTTATTTGTGGCCTTCTTGCACCACTCATATATAGAAGGATATATATATATATACATATATATATATATATATACATACATGCATACACACATATATATATGGATATTTGGCTCAACAGCCCTCACCGTTTGTTTTTACTGTTTTTATTGTTTTTACTGTCTTGTTCGCACTGTCCTGTTCTTGTTAACACTTTCACCCTCCGTAAAAAATTCCAAATTTTATTTAATTTGCTTTGCAGGAAGGACTGTTCCAATGAAGTCGCGTATTGCCCTTGCCTTCGAAACGCAGAGTAGATGGAACAGGGACAACTGCTGAAGGGATATACTCTTTATGTTGCATGTCTCATTTGTGTGTTTGTTTTTTCGTTTTTATGTTTTCGTTTCCCATTGTGTTTAACGTTTTTTTTTTTTGATGTCCTGTACCCCTATATGCATGTATGTATACATATAGATGTAGGCATGTACATATATGTATGGATATATGCATATATCTAAATATTATTTATATGTATATATATATGTGTATGTGTGTGTGTGTGTGTGTGTGAGTGTGTGTGTGTATGCATATATATATATATATATATATACATATACATATATATATGTGTGTATGTATGTATGTATACATCATCATCATCATCATCATCATCATCGTTTAACATCTGCCTTCCATGCTAGCATGGGTTGGACGATTTGACTGAGGACTGGTGAACCAGATGGCTGCACCTGGCTCCAATCTGATCTGGCAGAGTTTCTACAGCTGGATGCTCTTCCTAACGCCAACCACTCCGAGAGTGTAGTGGGTGCTTTTACGTGCCACCGGCACGAGGGCCAGTCAGGCAGCACAGGCAATGGCCATGCTCAAAATGGTGTTTTTTACGTGTCACCTGCACAGGAGCCAGTCCTGCGGCACTGGCAATGACCTCGCTCAAATGGTTTTTCACGTGCCACTGGCACAAGTGCCAGTAAGGTGACGCTGGTAACAATCACGCTCAAATGGTGCTATCACGCTCAAATGGTGCTATTTACATACCACTGAAACAGAAGCCAGACAGCTGCTCTGGCAATGATCACGCTTGGATGGTGCTTTTAGCACTCCACTGGCACAGGTGCCAGTCATCGAATTTGGTTCAACCACGATTTTGATTTCACTTGCCCCAACAGGTCTTCGCAAGCTAAGTTTAGTGTCCAATGAAGGAGAGGTTGGCATGGGTGCCAGTCATTGAATTTGGTTTGATTTCGATTTCACTTGCCTCACCAGGTCTTCACAAGCAGAGTTTAGTGTCCAATGAAGGAAAGGTATGCATAAGTGGGCTGGTTACACCCCTGGCAGAGGTCTCGGATTATGGTCTCACTTGGCTTGCCAGGTCTTCTTGCACTACATATTTCCAAAGGTCTCGGTCACAAGTCATCGCCTCGGTAAGGCCTAATGTTCGAAGGTCGTGCTTCACCACCTCATCGCAGGTCTACCTCTTCCACAGGTTCCCTCAACTGCTAGGGTGTGGCACTTTTTCACACAGCTATCCTCATCCATTCTCGCCACATGACCATACCAGCACAATTGTCTCTCTTGCACACCACAACTGATGCTTCTTAGGTCCAATTTTTCTCTCAAGGTACTTACACTCTGTCGAGTATGCACACTGACATTACACATCTATCGGAGCATACTGGCTTCATTCCTTGTGAGCTTACGCATGTCCTCAGCAGTCACGGCCCATGTTTCACTGCCATGTAGTATGGCTGTTCGTACACATGCATCATACAGTCTGCGTTTTACTCTGAGTGAGAGGCCCTTTGTCACCAGCAGAGGTAAGAGCTCTCTGAACTTTGCCCAGGCTATTCTTATTCTAGCAGCTACACTTTCAGCGCACCCTCCCCCGCTACTAACTTGGTCACCTAGATAATGGAAGTTATCAACTACTTCTAGTTTTTCTCCCTGGAATGTGGCAAAAGTTGTTTGCAATACAAATGTAACATTTTTCATTGAAAACTTTTTCACTGTTCTTGTTTCCGTTAACGGTTAGGCATTCAGGCAAGTATTCTGGCACTGATGTAGCAACATTTGAAATATTATCCAGGTAAATCTAGCTGAAGAAGACTAATCAAATTTACAATAACAAGCGTATTTGAAGAGTCCAAAACCTAGGTACTAGATTATCCAATTCTGGGTTGTCCATTTATCTATGTTCTTCCTGGAGGTAAGACGAAATTTTTTATGTTCACTGCCTGCATACGTCTTTGCCAGTATATATACAGTGAAGCTTTACTATAGCGTTATAAATTTATCGACTGCTATTTCCAGTAAACATTGGTGCCTTGTTGTACCACTATTCTATATTTATATATAATATATATATATTTTTATTTCTGTTTTAGAATTATTAACAACCGAGACCTTTGGAAATGTGCTGTGCATGAGAAGACCCGGCAAGCCAAGTGAGATCGTTGCCAGTACCCCTGGACTGGCTCTTGTGCGGGTGGCACATAAGATGTACCATCCTGAGCGTGACCGTTGCCAGTACCGCCTGACTGGCCTTGTAGGGTTTTTGAGCGAGATCGTTGCCAGTGCCCCTGGACTGGCTCTTGTGCGGGTGGCACATAAAAGACACCATTTCGAGCGTGGCCGTTTTCGTGCGGGTGACACGTAAAAGCACCCACTACACTCTCTGAGTGGTTGGCATTAGGAAGGGCATCCAGCTGTAGAAACTCTGCCAAATTAGATTGGAGCCTGGTGTAGCCATCCGGTTGCACCAGTCCTCAGTCAAATCGTCCAACCCATGCTAGCATGGAAAGCGGACGTTAAATGATGATGATTATGATAGCATCATAGATTATAATCCAAAACAAGAAATAAAGATGCGCGTGGTACTCATGGCTATAGCCATCAACCACACCAGCTCAGGAATCACCAGCTTCTTGAATGTATCCAGATCATTTGTGTTTAGGATTAGGAAAGTATTGAAGCCTCCAGCTCTTTCCTGGCCTTAAAAATAAATGATCAGAAATGCCTCATCTGTGGGCATGAAAAAGGGGCATTCTCTGTGGTAAGTAATCATCAAGATGCTATCATCAGTCAACTACCTTAGTGGGTTTGTGAAAATCCTATGATGAAGAGAGAGCACTTCATGTCTAGCAAGTCCCAGGAGAACAATGTGATCCTCAATATCTTGTGGCCTCCTGGTTGGAGCCACCTAGTCTACAGTGTCTTAACCCTTTAGCATTTAAGCCAGCCATGTCCAGTCCAAATATTTCACCTATTTATGTTCATAACTGCCTGATCTGGCCCCTCACAACTACCTTATATTGTCATTCTAAAAATAAACAGTCACATCATTGAAATCTTGAAGCTAAGAGATAATGCATGATAAGTTCAAAACAATGGTTTTTATTTTTTAAATAAGCATTAGATTAGATAGAGTAATCTGAATGCTAAAAGGTTAAGCATTGTCTGTTGGGTGGCAACCAATTCGTGGCCCCAGAATGTTGGAGACTCTGTGAAATTTGCTTTCATGAATGTAGTTGGAAAAATGAACTGGAACTCTGAGCCCTAGCATGCAGCCTCTTCAGTGATCACATCAAGGCCATTACACCTGCTATAGTCAGTTTTGTTGACAAGCTTATTTCTTTAGAGTATCTGGTTAAACACACGTTTCATTGTTTTGAAAAGGCAAATATCAAACACAGTATAACTATATGTATTTAAGCGTATAAGAATAGAAATATGTTATCAGATACATGTATCAGGCATGGCTGTGTGGTCGAGAAGCTTGTTTCTCAATCATGTAGTCTTGGGTCCACACCATTGAACTGACCAAAGTTTTGACAGTAGATTTGGTAGACAGAAACTGAAAGAAGCCTGTCATGTGTGTGTGTGTGTTCCCTATCATCCATCACCTGACAGCTATTGAACTTAGTGGTTCAACAAAAGAAACCGACAGAATAAGTACCAGACTTAAAAGAGATAATGGGGCCATATTGTTTGATTAAATTCCTTCAAGGTAGTGCCTCAGCATGGCCACAGTCAAATGACTGAAACAAGTTAAAGATTAAAGGTTGAAGGTAAGTCATCATCATTGTTTTAACATCCACTTTTTCCTGCTTGCATGGTCAGGCAGTCAGGTTTTCTATAGCTCGAAGCCCTTCCTGTTGCTAACCTTCAAGTTTCCAAGCAAAATATTTCCTCACAACTAAACATGTTTCCTGAGAAGATTGGCAATAAAATACACTGCTTGTATGATTCTTGATCTATAGTCATTTTTTCCAGGTCAGTAGAATCATCAGAGTACAGAGAATTTACATAAAATCAGGAAAAAGCGCCAGCTGTACCATTATTAGAGTTTTGATATAACAAATATTGGCAGTAAACTGAGATACAAAATCAAGGTGCCTAATATCCCTTGGAAAATTTTTGTCTAATAAAGACGAAGAGGAAAAGTTAATGGCTTATGGTAAGTGTATATGTCCTTCCTTCCAGAAAATGATGAAAGTGTTTAACATAAATATGCTATTTATAATTCCCAACTATACTTAGTTTTGGTGCGTTTCAAGTATTTCAAAATAAAGCACAAAGGTTGCCAGGAATCCTAAATAAATAGTTATAAAACATGATTAATGCCAATGTCAGAAGCATCCACTAGCAGAGAAAGAAGGTGCAACTGGGGTCATGTGAGTTCACAAGGTGACCTGGATAATTTCTCTTTAACCCCTTAGTGTTCAAGTTATTCTATCAAACATAATGTTTATTAATTCACATTGTTTTGAATTAATCATGCATTATCTCATATCCTTGAGGTTTCGATGATGTGTTTGTTTAATGTAGAATAAAATGTAGGGTAGGTATGAGAGCCTGGATCTGGTCAGTTTTGAACAAAAAACAAATGGAATATTTTGGCTGGATATGACCAGTTTAAATGTTAAAGGGTTAATCTTGTTGAATGGTTGTAATTCCTCAGATGTTAAAATAATGTTCCCATTTTTCCTGATTACATAACAATTAAGTTAAAAGATAAGTAGTTTCAGCACATTGTAGAATAAAATATCAGTGGAAATTCATTAAGCTAAGAAATTCATTTTTAACGAAGCAGGAGCTGGACACTGCACAGTTGCATTTACCTTTTCCATCCTAGGGCAAATTCCATTGCTATCAATGATGTGGCCCAAAAAGGTGAAAGAAGAAACATCAAAAAGACATTTATTAGGATTAATAACCACTCCATAATGTGAAAATATAGTGAAGAGTTGCTTTAGATGATATGCATATTCCAGCTTCAAAGAACTAGCAATCAATAAGTCAGCAATATAAGCAAAAATGAAAATCAAATCACAATTAACTTCTTCAAAAAAATCTATTGAAGGTGTTCACAGAATTCTGAAGTTCAAAAGGCATCCTAACAAATTCATATAGTCCTAAAGATGTGATAATACCATTCAGTTCAATGGGAATTTGATTATACAAATAAACTAAATCTATCTTCGAAAAATTGCAGCACCAAGTAAAGAAGACGAGAAATCATGATTGTGAAGAACAGAATGTTTATCCAGCAAGATTTTAGCATTTAACATCTTATACAGGGTCTTGCAGATAAATTGAGGCAATTCATATGATGCATAAAACTGGTTATAAATACTAAAATAATGGTAATAGACAAATATAATTTTAATGTAACATTTATAACAACCAAAACATTTATCACTCAATATGGCCACCTTTTTGGGCAATTACTGCCTTCACACAAGAATGAAATGTATTTTGCAGCTGCCGCAACCTCTGCCTTTTTGATTTTGCATGTTACATGCACGATGCAGGTCTTCAAACTGTTGACACTCAAGTATGGTGAAGCATTAGCCCTTGTTTGAAGAACACTCCATAAAAAGTAATTGAGAAGATTAAGATCTGGGCTATTACTGAGCCAGATGTTGGCCCTCACAAAAAATGACACCTTCTCACCGAAGAAGGCCTGTGTTGCTTTTGACCCATGGCATGGTGCAGAATCGGGGAAAAGCACCTCATTGTGAAGCCCAAATTTCTGCTCTGTCTAAGGTAACAGAGAGTTCTTGAGGATGTCCAAATACTCCTTTGTGCTGATCTTCAAGCCAGACTCAATGAAGTGTGGATCCATCACACTTCCATCACTCACCACAGCTCCAAATACCATCACAGAGACACAGTTCTTTGTCTCAAACACAGTAGGCGGCGTCAGAAGGGTTGTATGCGATCACTTGAGAATTTCTGTGATTTACCTCAGCATCCACAGTGAACTTCTCGTCCACAAACATGAGTTTTTCCTGCATCTTGATACTTGATGAATGACAAAAACTTTGGACATCTCTCAGCTCTGATTGCTTTGACCTTGGCTGTTAGGAGGTAATGGCATTGTTGAACATAGCTAGTCATGCCAAGGTTCCTGTTCACAGATCTGGACACCATGGAAAAGGACACATTGCATTTCTTTGCAAGGAGATGTCATAGATTTGGATGGGTTGGCTTCAGTCAAGTATTTGAGGCCAGCAGGAAACTTTGGATTGTACTTAGAATCACTTCAAATCTTGTATTCTTTTCTATCAATCTTTCCCTCTTCTTTAAATTGTTTATACACATGTTAGACTGTTGCTTTTGGAAGTTTCATCAATTAAACAATTTTATTGGTAGTGTGCCTGGCACATACCAAAACAACAATGGTGGAACAATTCTATTGTTCCATGACTTTCTGTTGTCAAATTAGTTCACTATTTACCTGAAATATAAAGAGGAAGATTAGGTTTTCAAGCAAGCAAGGTTTTTTCAAAAAAGCTGAAATGTTAAACCCACTAAGTCAAATGCTTAAAACTGGTCTCAGTTTTATCTGCAAAATCCTGTAGACCACAGAGCGTACAACAGCTGCTGTATGGGTAAGACTTCCATGTAGATTATCCTTATCAAGTCAGCTTTCAGTATAGTGGTTAGTCAACCACTGTACTTATAAGTGTTATTCTTTATGACATATAGAACACATGTTGTGGAAAATTAAGATAGACACGTATACATATTTAGTTTCTATCTATGTCTCCGCATTGCAGTTACTTGAAACTCAGCATCAGATGTTTAAAGTGCATTTGAATGCCTAGCTGCAATAGATCATTATGAGGAAAATTTTATTGCATTCTGTTATAAATGTTAAATATCAGATCTCTGCAACAGAATGCAATAAAGTGTTCCCCTGATGATCTAGTACAGTTAGACATCCAAATGCACTTGGAACATCCGATGTTGAGTTCCAAATAAGTGCAATGATGAAACATATATAGGAACTAAATACTTATCTTAATTTTCCACATCAAAATTTTTCTGCTGTTCAGAAATTTTTATCCTGTTCAGTATTTACGTGAGAAAAAATCTTTCTACTGGTTCTATTATATATATATATATATATATATATTTGTGTAAGTGTTTATGTGTTTGTCTGTATCTATGTATATGCATACACCCATATTTAATTCTTGTATTTCCCTCATATTGCTTCATATCTCTTTACCTGCTTCTTATAGTTTTGCACTTTTTTGTGCTTTATAATTTTCCCATGTTTTCTCCTTTTGATTTTCTCACATCCCTCCCATATTTCCCCACTCATTCCATCTTTGTTTCATTATTATATAAACTTTATCAATTACATCATTTCTATTTAATTATATAGTCATTATTCAATTATGTTATCACATGATTTTATTGCATCGCAGCTGTATTATATCTGCAATCCTATATTACAGATTTCTCATGATTTTTATAGGAACTTTTACTATTTCCAACATCCCTACATTTCTAAATCCCTAACTTTACCTTTTCTTCAATGAATTATTAACTCACACCTTTTATTAATTGTCCTAAGCCTTTAGTGATCCTTCTATGTTTTATAATCTTTTACTAATTTTCTTATGATTTATTATGATTTAAAATCCATCATCACCTATGATTTGTTTTTGTTTTGTTATTTATCTTCATCAACATTTCCACCATGTGACTACACCTAACATTCCTTTTATCTTCTTACCTAAAGTAACAAGCATTAGCTAGTCTGATTGCCTCCAAGTTTCATTGTTAATTTGTATTAATTTTACTATTATTATTTACTAGATATTTTTGTAATTTGATAGAGAATATTTATAATAGTTTTCCAGCTATACAAGGTCTCTCTCTGTCTCCCTGTGTTAGTGATTGATTTAATCTTTTTACACAAGATCTTATTTTTCTGGCTAGTCTTGCAAATTCACTTAGCATCTTGTCAAGAATATTACGACAGTAGGTAACCAATGACTAGGTTGGCATATGAAGGTGCAAATTTCGTACCCATAGCCAGGCCCTTTTTTTGGGGTATATCTTATTATCAAATCTGAAGGTGTTTTCTTCTAGTACTAGATGAGTGGCTTTGATAATGAAGTCTACTTTGAAACGTTAATTTATACATCTTCTGTGTCTCTTTACCTAGTGTTTGACTGCCTCCAGGCCCAAAATATGAGGTATGTTGGTATAGGGGTTAGTGATGTCAAAACTTGCAAGTATAGTACCTTCCGGGACAGTAGTTGGGATATGTTTGAGAAAGTCAATGTCATCCTGTATTTAGCTGGGTATTAATGGGCATAAGGGTTTGAGGAGTATGTCCAAGAGGTGACTCAGTTGTATTAGGGCTTAGGGCCCAGCAACTATCGGTCTCATTTTGAGGTCTGTGAGTCTTTGTATTTTTATGTATTGGCTCCTCTGTTCATTTATGGCCCTCTATATCTCAGAGCTTTTGTGGATTTTGGGCAATCCGTAGAAATTGCTCTCTTTGATTATGGAGTTGCATAAATAGTCTTCTTCCTTGTCTGTGAAGGAGCCCTGGTATTGGTTAATTAATGTGATTTTATTCAGTGTTGCTTTTTCTGGGTGTCTTGATTCTTCCATATAGTATGTTTGACCTGTTAAAATTTCTAGTATATTTTTTTTGTAGGCACAGGCGTGGCTGTGTGGTAAGTAGCTTGCTTACCAACCACATGGTTCCGGGTTCAGTCTCACTGCATGGCACCTTGGGCAAGTGTCTTCTGCTATAACCTTGGGCTGACCAAAGCCTTGTGAATGGATTTGGTAGATGGAAACTGAAAGAAGCCCGTTGTATATATGTGTATATATATATATATATATATATATATATATGTATGTGTGTGTATATGTTTGTGTGTTTGTGTTTGTCCCCCCAACATCGCTTGACAACTGATGGTGGTGTGTTTACGTCCCTGTAACTTAGAAGTTTGACAAAAGAGATAGAATAAGTACTAAGCTTACAAAGAATAAGTCCTGGGGTTGATTTGTTCCACTAAAGGTGGTGCTCCAGCATGGCCACTGTCAAATGACTAAACACGTAAAAGATTAAAAGAGTAAAAGAGTAGTCTGTGTCCATGATTACTATCGCCCCACCCTTGTCGGCTTCCTTTAGGATGATTGAATTGTCATTCTTTAGACTTTGTAATGCCTCCTTTTTTCCTTCACAAAGGTTTTACCTGCATTTATGAGTACTGAGAGAGAATTTTGAGATTGATTCTGTATATGTATCTAGGTGTTTGTTGCTTCCCTTTTAAGAGGTGAAATGAGATTTTTTTCTTACGATTGATTTGTCCTCTACTTTCTTATTGTCAAAGAGTTCTATAAGGCAGAGGTAATGGTTGGAGTTCTCAGTATCAATTTTGAGCTCTATGAGATTTGGAGTGGGTGTTGGGGGGGGGGGGGTTGTCATTAGGAAGGGCATCCAGCTGTAGAAACTCTGCCAAATCAGATTGGAGCCTGGTGTAGCCATCTGGTTTCACCAGTCCTCAGTTAAATCGTCCAACCCATGCTAGTATGGAAAGCAGACGTTAAATGATAAATGATGATGATTAGTATGAGACTCATTTCATTTTCATTGAGATCTCTATTTGATAAATTTATAATTTTAGGGTCTATGTGTTTTGTGAGTTTATTAGGAACTTCTGTTGTATCGGGTCTGGAGCACTGTTGCAGTATTTTCTCCCTGAAAAAGGGATTGAGTTGTTACATCTCCAATTTCTATTTCTGGGGTTTAGGTTTCCTTGTAGGTGAGGGAACAGTTCATGTTGTCTGTGTGTATTTCGTTATCCATAGTAGTTGTCTTCTTTCTATCTTCTACGTTTGTGGGGCCGTGTGGTCATATATCATGGGTTTCTTGAGTTTCATTATGATTTTTTATATTATAGATTCTGTGTTGTTTGTTCCTCACTTGTCTTTCATCCTATGTGTTCATCCATCTAGATCATTCCGTATTATGGTTTAATGGTTGTCTGTATTTTGCTTGTCTTTCTTCCCATCTGTTCCTCCATCCAGAATATTTGGTTGATGGTTGTTTTTTATATTCTGTACATTTGTTCATCGCAGTATGAAGTTTTGGTACTGTAGAGTACAAGTTTCTAATTTGTATTTGAGATGAGTTGGAGGTTGTCAACGTATAAGTTTTTGGATGTCTGAGGGTCCAATATTCTTGTTTCAATCCTCTGGGTGTTTGTATTATTTTTCAATTTTCCTGTATTTTTTTTGTCGTGGTGGTTTTGTTTTCATTATGGATTTTTCTCCATAGTTTTTTTCATAGCTAGTGAACCACTCCTGTAGTTTTTCCTACATTCTTATAGATCTTTCTTCTTCCCATTTGGTTTCTTCTTTCCATTGTTGTTGCAGCTTTTCTTGATTTTGGTTGTCATTTCTTTCAGAGATTTCAGCAAATATGATTGCATCAATTGTTGTGACCTTCTCTTCCTGCTGTACTTTTCGTGAAAAGCCACGCTTCCCATCCTTCTCAAACTTTTTCTTCTTTCTTTTTCCTTCCTCTGCAAACAACCAAAACACTCCTTTTACTTTCTTTTCTCTTTTCTATCTTCACTATCTCCCACTCTCTCCTCCTCTCTCATCCTTGCACATTTCTTTCTAATTTATTCCCCCCCCCCTCTCTCTCTAAAACATCATCACTTTCAATTTTATATAAAAAGGCCAAGCAAACTTACTATAAATCACTATTTTGATAAGTCTGATAACAGAAGAAAGCACTAAAAATATAAATATATATAATCATCCAACA
>NC_068985.1:32888136-32889716 GCF_001194135.2 Octopus bimaculoides
AAATATGTGAAAATATATACAAATACACTCTCTTGTTTATGTGTGCATATGTATTATATGCATTTGTATATGTATATATGTGTGTGTATGTGCATGTGTGTGCATGCATGAGTGTGTGTGTATGTGTGCATGTATGTGAATAGATAGATCAACATAGATACACTCATAAATATATATATATATATATATATATATATGTATATACATACAGTTGTGTGTGTGTGTGTGTGTGTGTGTGTGCATGTGCGTGTGTGTATACATGTGTGTGCATATGCACGCATGTAATTTATATCTATATAAATACATACATGTATATATTAACCTACACACATATTTACAAAGACCACACACACACACACTTGCAAACACACACGCGCGCACACAGACACACACACACACACACACACACACACAAGATATTTTTATTGGCAACTATTTGACTAATATTCTTGGGCTTTAATTGAAACTGCAGCTAATTATGATTGAAACAACTGATTTTTTCCTCCCCCAAATAATAGGCTTGAGGAAGCAAGTGTTTAAATGATGCTGCTTAGTAATTTAGTCAATAATAGGCTGAACTATAGCTCTCCAGACCTAACTCATTACTCCAAGAATGTTTTATTAAAAAAAATGTTTACTCTTCACTGAGAAAGAAGAAAAATCTGATTGCTCATGATAAATTTTACTTTTAAAATTGTTTGAAAACAAAAAGACAATGAAAGAGAAAAATAATGGCAAAAACAAAAAAAAAAACACTATTTTATTTCTTGAAACAATGACTTAGAATGAATCAATAAGTTGATTCTATTATGAAAGAATTATACAATGTTATAAAATGTGTAAAACTACATGACCTAGCAGTCTGTTTTAAAATTATCAGATATTTCAACATCAAAAGAGGTAAATATGGATGTTGAGTCTATGGATATTTAGAAAAAGCAAACATTCAATTGGTTATACATTATTCCTATTTACATTGATTTTGCTCTTTGGCATTTGTATCCTCCCTTCCTTAGTGGTTGGATTTTAAAAAATACTTTCTCTTCAAATGAACCAAGTATGCTTGGATTTCATTACCAAACCACTTTAACAGCTTGCTGATATACAATATATATAATATATTCGAGCCTATACAGTTGCTTGATCTGCCAGTAAAAGCAAGTCAGTCTCTTATAAATTGCATGTCTTATAAGAAAGGAAGAGACATACATTGGATAACATGGTCTTGGTTACTCTCGTTTTCATCATTGTCATCATTGTTGTCGTTGTTATCATCATCTTCCTCCTGTTCTGCCTCACTGTCATTGTCCTCCTCTTCCTCATCATCATTATTGTCAATCCTCCTCCTCCTCCTCCTCCTTGTTTTAACATCCACTTTTCTATGATACATATATGACCAAAGATTACCAGTTTACGTTACTTCACCTTAAAATCCATTTGCATTGTTTGGCCTTTTAAATCTTTCAACATTATATTCCACATACAATGCTTCAAGCAAACTATAAAATCTTATTATATATATATATATATATATATCATTTGCCATGATAGATCGCTGACCACTACATTTATATTTTTTT
>NC_068985.1:32889975-32893579 GCF_001194135.2 Octopus bimaculoides
TATATATATATATATATATACAATGGGCTTCTTTCAGTTTGTGCTTACCAAATCCACTCACAAGGCTTTGGTTGTGAAGACATTTGCCCAAAGTGCCATTCAGTGAGACTATATCTGAAATTACATGATTAGGAAGCAAAACTGTTTACCACACAGCCATGCCTGGACCTTACTTTATATCTATGAAAAGAATGAGATGGTCATGGCTGGAAAACCTTTCATCATAGTTCTGCTTGATTACAGCCAGTTTAAATACTGTGTTTCTAATATATAATATACTGAGTTGTTTACATTATTGATTAACAATACTTATGTTGAAATCGTGGAGGCTCAATGGCCCAGTGGTTAGGGCAGCAGACTCGCGGTCATAGGATCGCGGTTTCGATTCTCAGACTGGGCGTTGTGAGTGTTTATTGAGCGAAAACACCTAAAGCTCCACGAGGCTCCGACAGGGGATGGTGGCGAACCCTGCTGTACTCTTTCACCATAACTTTCTCTCACTCTTACTTCCTGTTTCTGTTGTGCCTGTAATTCAAAGGGTCAGCCTTGTCACACTGTGTCACGCTGAATATCCCTGAGAACTACGTTAAGGGTACATGTGTCTGTGGAGTGCTCAGCCACTTGCACGTTAATTTCACGAGCAGGCTGTTCCGTTGATCGGATCAACTGGAACCCTCAACGTCGTAAGCGACGGAGTGCCAACAACAACATGTTGAAATCATTAAGGACTGTCTCTCCAATAATTTTTATGATTATAAGGTGAATAATGAAACGTGTTTGGGAGATAAAGATTTGGAGAAAATGGCAATTGATGATGCATGTTTCTTGATATATCATCTTAGTTCTGGTAGAAGACATGAAAGCTTGAATAGAGACAGATATTAAAAATATATTCATCGCATAATTCATCAGGCAGAGATATTGGTCAACTTCATTAGAGTGAACAAGTTTATGGACAAACATTTTAATTTTTCTTAGAGAAAAGAAAATAATATGGCTGAACACAAATGGACTGAAAAATGGAAATAATAACCAATACAAAATAATCACTGTCAGAGCCAATCAGTTTTATAAAGGAGTTGGATCTGGAACAATTAATTTTATAAGGGAGCTAGATCTAGAACAGATCAATTTTATAACAGAGTTAGACTCAGATCATTGAAGAGTTCCCTGTCAATCATGACTTGGGCTAAACAGCAAGCAAGATAAATCATAAAAGTAATATTTTCAGATTATTGTCAATTCATGAAAAACTGTTGATCAAAATGCAATTGATTGAAAATAATAGCTCAAATAAATAAATAAATAAACAATAAAGAATTAATCACAGTGACTGTTGCTCAAATGAACATATAAATGAATTATAGCAAATTACAAAACATGGTTAGAGGAAAATGGCTATATTGTTACATGTTAAAATAACTTTTTTTTTATTAAAATATTATACAATATGTGTTTGTATGCATGTGAGTGTATACATGTATGTGTGTGTGAATGTATGTGTGTGTGTGTGTGTGTGAATGTGTGTGTATGTGTGTGCATATATGTGTGAGTGATGTTCATGTTTACAGTTTGAAAAATCAGTTTAGCTTATGTTAATGTCACTTTATGAACTTTATATCATGGCTGGTTCAAAATCTGTGGTAATTGAATCAATATTAAAAAAATGGTGCTAATGCTTTTGCTGTGTAGAGAAATTAGTAGTTCAACAAAATTATAGAAATGTGTTATAATCTCATGTTATGGGCAAATACACACAAGCATGTGCGCGCACGCGCACGCACACACACACACACACACACATGCATCCACGCACATATATATGCAAGCATACACATGCACATACACACATACATGCAAACACACATATATATGTGAGTGTGTATATGTACATGTGTATGTATGCATGCATGTGTGTGTGATGTTTATAGTCCTAAAAATGCTGATTCATAAACTAAATATGACACACACACGAATATATATAAACTACACCAATTTTTTTACATTTTTAAACAAAAGAACTATCTAAATAAAATGTAACAGAACACACTTTTTAAAATGAAATTATTCTAATATTTGCCATAATTAAATTGCTTATCTGAGCAATAGTATGAGTAATAGTCTGATTAATAATTTTTTTCAGTCAACTTTATTCAATAAATTGTATTTAAACCAACTGTTTTCAATCAACTGTCTGCATAGGAATATTTTCAGTGGTCAAAATTAGTAAATGATATTAATACACGAAAACAGTAGTAGTTATGAAAAAGTGCAAAGTCAGAAATTGATCTTTGCAGCCTCCAAGGAAATATTAACAACAGCAGATACTCAATACGAGTCAGAAGATAGATTTAGTAGGGTGTGAAGGTCAGAGTTGCCATAAATATAATTGAAAATAACAATAGTGGTGTTTATTGGTGTACTGCAAGATGAAGTAGAGACTAATATTTTGCCTGGAGCCTTCTATGAAGAAATACCAAAGAGCTCTGCCCATAATTTTAGACTCTCAATCATCCTGTACTTATATGTTTTTTCGCTTTCCAATAGTGAAACATTAAATGTAACTAAACCAAAAATAATGCTGCAGTGACTTTGGTTGGTAAGAAAGATTGTAGAAGACTGAGAATGAACTTAAGCTAAAACTGTATTCAATGCAGAAACCATATGCAAAAGTGGAAGGACAGTTTAGTCAATCATTCATTGCAGACACAAATGTAATTATGATGTAATTATAAAATATTATTGTTTATGAAATTAAATTTTGTTATTTTTTAATAGATATAAATCTATAAACTGCAGCCCATGGGACTTTGTGAATGGCATGCCTAGCAAAACATTACTTTGAATATTTTTTGTACTGTGATCCACACTATTAAAAGGTTGCCAATGCCTGATATAAATCATATACCTCCACATATGATGAGCCCAAAACAAGATTTTTAACGGTTAAATAAACTTGTAATCTTCACTGAAGACTTTCTTGGAATTTGGTAAGTGATGAATTGAATCCCCAAATCATGTTTCCACATACATTCAAGATGTCACTAAAGAGAATATTGTAAAATTGTTGCCATACATTTCCATGAATTTCATTTCATCTTGCAATATTTTATCTGATACTGATATAAAACTCCTGACTGCTGTAAAATCCTGATGAATATATTTAAGTTATATGTTATTGGTTAGAAGTAAAGTTCATATAACCATTTCTATAAAGTGTTTGTATCTTTGAGAATTCTACATTGAGACTCAATAAATTCAGGTCAATTTTTACGTAAAGAATTTATCTGATATTGTCTATAAAATAATATGTTATTGATAATTTGTCTTTATTAAATTATACTTTGAGTCAAATTATGCAACAGCTGTATTAAACTGGCAGGAAAGCAAATCTTATATCTTTATGTAAACATATCAAATACCTGTACAGCAGCCTCAAAAATGTTTGAAGACAACTCATACAAGGTAATTATTTCCTGAAGTGTATACACACACATATATACATGCATACATACGTGCCATGCACACACACATACACATGCATGCACAGACACACATGTGTATGTGTGTATTACTTTATATATATATATATATATATATATAT
>NC_068985.1:32893757-32899730 GCF_001194135.2 Octopus bimaculoides
TATATATATATATATATATATATATATCATCATCATCATCATCATCATCGTTTAACGTCCACTTTCCATGCTAGCATGGGTTGGACGATTTGACTGAGGACTGGTGAAACCGGATGGCAACACCAGGCTCCAATCTAATTTGGCAGAGTTTCTACAGCTGGATGCCCTTGGATTAGCTACATGCCAGATCCTAAGCTCACAAAGAGAAAATGCCACTCGTAAGTGTTGTGGTTTACACCTCACTTCTCCTTAAGCATAAAACCTTGTGTGATTGAGATTTTCCTTAGCTAAGTGGATAAACAATTTTTCCATACAAATAGGCTCGATAACATTTTAAATATTTACACCTTAATAGTGTCTTTTAGCTGTGCACCTAGTGTAAAGAAGATATTAGTAGATAGGCCCACACTTGAGACAGAAGCATGATGCACATGTTGAGGTAATACCCACCAAATATCCCCTTAGCAGACACTAACTTGAAAATAGTCATATATGAGGCAGAAGTAAGATAAAAAAAGTCTAAATGGACAGCCAAACAAGTGAAAGTATGTATGTAGGAGCAACAAAAGGATCCCTTAAGACCATAACTATAAGTCTTCCTTCAATATCTAGGTAAGATGAAATGTTGTAGCTTTGGCTAGGCATATATGTTCATCAAAGGAAAGAACCCCAAAGTACAACATAACGTGGAAAATCTTAGAGAAATGCAAGGCATATTTTAATAACAGCAGAAAATACAGATTGTGTTTAGTTGAGAAAAAAATCATGTTAAATAATTTTTAGCATCCAGACATACTTGAACTGCAAGAGTGAGATAATTAACCCTTACTCACAAGAAATGGTATATATTATAGTACCTACAAGCCCCATCATAAATATGACCACTATCCACCTTTGGCCCTCTTCCCATCATAGGTTTAAAGGTTCAGACACCAGCCTCCATCTCCTCCCAAACCCTACACATAAAAACCCTTGCACACATTCCAACCCTTCACAAATACCAGCCCCTAACCCCCTGCACATTTTTCAGAAAACTCTTGCCAACTTACAGCATCTCAGAGACTTTGGGGTCAAGGGATATAACTCATGATAATATCCTTGCTCAGTTCACCTTGTATGGCTTTGTTTCGTGTTTTTTCACAGTACCCATAAACTGGATGTGACATTTTTTACCCCCAATAACAAAGAACAGTTACCATATTTTTTCATACCTGCCATCTCTGAAGAGCATGCAGTAATTCTTAACTATGCCATTATTTAACATCTAGTGTTAGTACCTAGTGTGAAACTGATTGGTAAGATCAGGTGTTGTGAATCTATAATACTATATACCTGCTCTATTGACAAACATATGAGTGCATCTTTTTTTCTAATTTATGGATTCTGAAATGAATATTCATATATATGGCTGTGTGGTAAGAAGCTTGCCTCCCATTCACATGGTTCCAGGTTCAGTCCCATTGCATGGCACCTTGGGCAAGTGTCTTCTACAATAGCCTTGGGCTGACCAAAGCCTTGTAAGAGGATTTGGTAGACAGAAACTGAAAGAAGCCCATCGTATATATATGTATATATCTAATGTATGTGTGTCTGTGCTTATCCCCCACTCCACCGCTTGACAATCAGTATTGGTGTGTTTATGTCCCCGTAACTTAGTGGTTCAGCAAAAGAGATCGATAGAATAAGTACCAGATTTAAAACAAAAGTACTTGATACATTCAACTATAAATTCTTTTCAATGTGGTGTCCCAGCATGGCCACAGTCTAATGATTGAAACAAGTAAAAGATAAAGGATAAAAGATATATATATATAGATAGATACATGACCAAGTTCGCATACATGAGGCTGATAACATCATAAGACTTGGAAGGCAGCTCCTTGAGCAACATTCTTTGTCTGATAACCTAGAATATATGCCCAAAGAAGTCACACGACTCTACCGCAATGTATCATCAGATGAAAGGATGAGCCTATATAAGCAGAAGACTATGCATGGATATGTCAGTAGAAAGCTCCATGATGATAGTAACATCGGTCATCAAAGCAGTTTATCTTGGACCAATAGCCAGATTACTACCTCCCACTTTGAAGGGTGTGCATTTTCAATCCAGGAACAGGAAATATCAATTAAGTACCTGATGCACAAAAGGGATAGAGATGCAGGAAAAGCCATAAAATGTGACAACCAATGCAGTCTTTGTGGAGTTCACACTGAAGATATCAGGCACATCATAAGCAGTTGTCTGAAAATGTTATCATGGTATTATCTACCAATGAGATATGATGTTGTAACTAGGACATTATAATGAAATCTGTCGGAAGGATAATCCCGAGGACACAGAAATAAGAACCCACAATTTGGTAGAAGCCATTTCCACTCATAATAAAAAGGAATACTGGTGGAATGTACCAGTGAAGGCCTCAATAAAATGTAAGCACAACAGACCTGATATAATGATTTGGGATAGAGAAGAGAAACTGTGTACAGTTTTGGAAATTAACTGCCCAGTGGATGTTAACATAAAGCTGAAGATCAGTGAAAAAGAGAACGCCTATGCTGAACTATTGAGAAATCTGCAGTTACTCTATCCAGGTTACAAGTTCAGGTTTAAACCTGCAATTATTGGAGCCCTGGAATATGTAACACACTGCCTAAATACCAATCTTGAGAAATTAGCCTTCTCAAAACCAGAAAGGAGAAAGCTAATTCGAAGACTACAGATCTAATCCATCACTGGAACTGTAAAACTGTTCAGAAGTGTAGTGAAACCACCTCTCTCCGTTATTTATTTACAAATGCGAACGTAGCAGATAACATCTATCTCTTTCCCACCTTTGGACCCTGCTGTGTCATCACCTGACTGACTCTTATTTGTGCAGCATTTATCTCCAGTTCTGTTCGCGCCAGGGTGCAAACCGACCAATCGTGGCCATCTAATAAGGTCACGTGAGAGAGTGTTTTTCTGATCTTTCTGGAGCTTCCTTATACCTATAATTAGCCTGCTTTAACTCGCGCCACTTTGTCTCAGCTTCAGATCTTCTAAGATCTGGTCGTTGACCACGTAACACCAACCAGCCAGTTTCTAGCGACGACATCAACTCCATCGTTCAACTGTTTACTACAATCTTCATCGCCAGTGTCAAAACGACTACGCTACGTACACAAGCTACCAATAGCAACCACAGCTTCTCAACCCTGTTTGTGTAAATTGTTTACCACGAAATAACAGACAGAATTCGACCCCGGCGACAGACCATCTGTATCAAGTAGCCCAGCCCGGCATAGAAGCCTCAACTGCACGACAAGTGACTTAGCTCTGCCTCAACGCCTTAACCTCTTATATACAGACTTTCAAATCTACTGTGTACCTTAACTGAGAACTGGTATTTTCTTATCCGTGTTACAGACTCTTTTCTATCCTCTGTATCTCTTGCATTCACATACATATATTTGTATACACACTTTTTGTTTACATGACGGCCTGTCTTATATTGTGTTATATTATGTCGCATTCACACTCACACACAGACATACAGTTTAATGCTCTAATAAACCTCACTGTTATACATCTTTACCGGTTGACTCCCTATCTTTTCCTTACTGGCACTTCTTCGCATTTCACATGCGAATTCTCTGTTATAGTATTATAACATATATTATATTTTTGTGTCGACCATGTGACACGTTAAAAAGGAGCCTGTTTCCATTCATCACCATTTCTCCTTTGGTTCACACGGTCGTCTACAGAAGTTTATCATTTAAATATATATGAGCATGTCTAGATATGAAACTATATGCATGAGAATACATACATAAAACATACAAATCTGCACATACATAAATACATACATACATGATGATGGCTGCCCCCTCGTTATCGTGTATGGCCATTGCACGAGGCTTAACTGTTAATGGTGCTGCTATCAAACATAACTTTTTAGCCCAGCTAAAGATCTACAATGTCTAGTACAGAATTGGCAGCTAAAACCTTTACCAGCAATAGCCGGCTGTAGTTGTAATTGGGCTTCATGTTCCTTTGTATGTCGTTTAAGTCCTCATGCCAAATTACACTCCCTTCCACATGCCTGACAGATATGATTAGTACGGTGTGTAGCACTACCACCTGCGGCCTGGTAGTCAATCATCGGTCTCGCCTTATGACTATGATGACTCTTGAGTCCAGCTTTACTGAGACAGGGTCTTGCACAGACACTGCATGTCAGCGTCATAGGAAGACCCTTACCATCTGGAAGTGCAACAGCGATGCCCTTCTTGACATCCCTGTTTACTCTCTCATGCGCAACTCGAGATTTCTCAAAAGTAGCTGTCCCCTCATGCACAATCCTTGTCCACCTGCTATATATTATATGTAAGTGTATGTATATATGTGTGTGTGTATGTGTGTGTATATTCTTCCTCTGAAGAAAGAGCTGGTTTCTAACAATGTTACAAAGCTCCATTATTGGAATGTTGATAACTGAAACAATGTCACATTATAAACTTGAGAAATGTCTTGCGTATTTTTACTGTTCCACTTATATTTGTAATGTGAGAGTTAATAAGTTGATTTCTTTTCCTGAAAACCCTAGCTTATCCAGATTGTCACTTAGGCTTTTACTCATAAAACCAAGTGCACCAATTATTATTGGTATAAATGAGAATTTATAATCTGGATATAGAAGTTGGAGGTTTCAAAGCAGTTGTCCATAGTTATTCTTTTCTCTTTGATTTTCAAAGAGACATGTATGTATGTATGTATGTATGTATGTATGTATGTATGTATGTATGTATGCATGCATGATACATGAGCCAATTTATTTAATCAGGCATCTATTTTCTACTTATTCATTTTGTTTATTATATTATGAAGTCTGTAAGTGTATTACTATCTGTATTGACTGAATAATGTTGTTTTATTTGTTTTATACCTAATATTAATTAACAGTGTTTGTTTACTCTCTTTCTTTCACTGATTGCTTGATGTCATCCTTGGAAAACTTACTTCTTCTTTCTAACTTTCTTAATTATAACAAATATTTTCTATAATCTAGGTTTGATTGTTTGAGTCACACAGCAATGTTCTGAAATAATTTTGTTCCATTAATTTAATATATTATTAGTTTCTGACAAGATATTTGAATTAGAAAAAGCATAAACAATTTGCTCTAAACAATAAATCTTTTAAATGCAATAAGCTTTTGCTTTATAATTATCGAGATGACAAGAATTGAGACCTCTTTGCATTTTGCTCTCCTCCTCTCTCCTCCTTTTCTCTCTCTCTCTTACACACACACACACACACACACGCAGATTTGAATCACATACTTTTAATTTAAATCACTTTTGATTTAAATCAAAAAGTAAAGAAGAGATAACATTCGCTGAAAAACAGCCTCAATACAGGGGAAGAATATAAATATTTTATTAGAGAGAAATACAGGATAACAGTGACTTTGAAGAATTACTGGTATTTTTATCATTGAAGAATTACTGGTATTTTTATCATTTATAACACAGTTTTAAAACATTCTTTTTAATAATTATTTCGTTTATATATTTGTTTTGCAAGATTCCTGGTGTGAAATTGCATGTTGAAACAGATATTGTCATATTTCAGGACAGTCATATTCGTTTTGGTCAAATAAAAACACACACTATATATTCATATTTCACTTTGGATTTATTATTGTTCTTATTTTATGTCCTTTGTGAGTGGATTTGGTTGACGGAAACTGAAAGAAGCCCATTGTATATATGTGTGTGTGTGTGTGTGTTTGTGTGTTTGTGTTTGTCCCACCCCACAACATTGCTTGACAACTGATGCTGGTGTGTTTACATCCCCATAACTTAACAGTTCAGCAAAAAGAGACTGATAGAACAAGTGCTAGGCTTACAAAGAATAAGTCCTGGGGTTGATTTGCTCGACTAAAAAAAGAAAAACGGCGAAGCCCCACCATGGCCACAGTCAAA
>NC_068985.1:32899740-32900673 GCF_001194135.2 Octopus bimaculoides
AATAAGTCCTGGGGTTGATTTGCTCGACTAAAAAAAGAAAAACGGCGAAGCCCCACCATGGCCACAGTCAAATGACTGAAACTAGTAAAAAAAGAATAAATTAGTAAATAAATGAAAAAAAGTTAAATAAAGGGCAAACACACATACAAAACACATAAACACATGCACACACATGGATGCACACAGACACAGATACACACACAAACACACACACACACACACAGATATAGATGCTAATGCATGTGCAGATAAGGAGACACACCATAGATAGAATGGAATAAACAGAACAGGAGGAGACACGTGGGATGGAGAGTCACTGAAGAGGTCACAGGAGGTGTGATGAAAAACAAAGGACATAAAATAAAAACAATAATAAATCTGAAGTGAAAAATGAATATATAGTGTGTGTGTGTGTCTGTGTTTCTATCGCCTTGTCTTGACATCACATTTCCAATATTCTGAACATGTCCAACGTGTGTGTTTGTGTGTGTGTATTTATGTGTGTGTGTGTGTGTGTGTGTGTGTGTGTGTGTGTGTTGTTTATAAATATATCAGTACATATTTCTATTCATGCACATATTCACATGCATGCATGTTGCTAGCAGTGATGATATTAGCACTAAGTCAAGCATTGTAAGTTTTCTAAAGATTCTCTCCCTAACTCATCTGCTGTCAACAGTTTCACTACACATTAAAGGGAATAAGGAATTTGATGGCATCAGAAAAGTGTCATTGATTTCTGACAGAAAACCATTACTCCACTCTTTGATTGGCAAACCAATATATATGAACATCCCATTAATGTACAGTAAAGGAAATCACAACAAATTTCATTACCATCTTTATGCGTCCATATGTGAATTCATGTATAAGCATTCATATATATGTATATGTATATATATATATATATATATATATATATATATATATATA
>NC_068985.1:32902835-32903456 GCF_001194135.2 Octopus bimaculoides
TATATATATATATATATATGTATGTATGTATATCTATATGTACATATGAATAATAACATACTATGGATAATTGTCAACTCATTACAGCTGTTTCTTATGTAACTTTTTAATAGAAGAATGGGAACATTACATCACTATAAAAGACCATAATCATCATTAATTAAGCATGTAAATTAAATTTCCTGTGAACTTGTATTCCCTAATTTTACAAAACAAAAAAAATATTCTAAGAATACAGACATCCCTGCTGTATTCTTGAGATTACAGTCTTTTCTAATGATGTAACGTTCTCATTCTTCTATTAAAAAGCTACGTAAGCAACAGCTGTAATGAGCTGACAATTATCCATCATATGTTATTACTCGTTTGATTATAATATACCAAGGGAATTTATGACTTGATTGACACCCTAGAAAATACCAACAACATACTGCTCAAAGTAACACGTAATTTGGACCAGCCTATTAGGCACTAAATACTCATAGAGTTGGTTTTCTTTGTGTACACAACTGAAATATCCTATCTGATATTTTGACTCTCACCAACCAGAGGCTGGACCCACAGACATTACCCAACCTTTTCAAATATCTGATTCTATTGGAATCTTCATATTACTTCTTA
>NC_068985.1:32903957-32906409 GCF_001194135.2 Octopus bimaculoides
CTGATGTTGGTGTCACGTAACTGGCAACCATGCTGGTGGCATGTAAAGAGCACCATTGGAGCATTGGACCTTAAGGAGGCAAAAGTGGCTGAGTTCCTTTTGAGCACTGAGCCCGATGGAGGCAAAGTGGCTGAGTTCCTTTCAAGTGTTGGGCTTCACAGAAGCAATGACCAAGACCTTTGGCATTATGTTATGCTTGAGAAGACCCATCAAGCCGAGCAAAAGTGCAGTGGTGACAGATACCAGTGTCACACAAATGGCACCTGTGCTGGTGGCACATAAAAGCACCCATTACATTCTCGGAGTGGTTGGTGTTAGGAAGGGCATACATCCGTAGAAAACCATGCCAAATCAGACTAGAGTCTGGTGCAGCCTTCCAGCATACCAGCTCAGTCAAACCATCCAACCCGTGCTAGCATGGACAACGGATGTTAAATAATGATGATGATGATGATATATGTGTGTGTGTGTGTGTGTGTGTGTATGTATGTATTCACAATCAAGGTGCACAAATGGCATACTCCGAATGAATAAGGTAATGTAATCTGATGCTAGAAAGAATTCTGCAAATTAGGTACTCCAAAGCCAATCGGAAGGATGGAGGTCCATGTGAGTGTGTGGTAAACAGTTAATAAAAACATGGAGAAAAAAGACAAGATAAAAACAACAACACAAGGATGTGGTACATGCAAAGTATTAAGACGCTCAGGGAAAGAAAGAAAGGGTGTTTTATGTTTTGAGCAAAGCTCTTCTTCAGAAACTGGAGACAGAGGAAAGTCCAAAAGAAAAGGAAGACAGAGGGAAAAAATGCCAACAATCCACATGTAGTTACATTTTGGAATGTAGTTACATTCCAAAATGTAACTACATGTGGACTGTTGGCGATTTTTTTTCCTCCATCTTCCTTTTCTTTTGGACTTTCCTCTGTTTCCAGTTTCTGAAGAAGAGCTTTGCTCGAAGTGTAAATCACCCTTTCTTTCCTTCCCTAAGCATCTTATTAATACTTTGCATGTACCACATACTCACATTGTTGGTTTTTGTCCTGTTGTCTTTTTTCTCTGTTTTTTTTTTCGATTAACTATATATGTATGTATGTATGTATATGTTTGCATGTCTTTGTGTTATTCCCTATCATTGCTCGACAACTGGTGTTGGTTCATTTACATCCCTGTAACTTAGTGATAGAATAAGTAGTAGACTCAAAATATAAGCCCTGGGGTCAATTTGCTTGACTAAACCCTTCAAAATAGACTCTTAGCAGAAAATGATGTTATTGATGTGGTCTAATTAGGCCAGAACATTTTCATGGCTGTCAACTCTACTATTAACAAGCATAACAATTTCCCCCTAAGTATGAAATAATCTCCCCTTTGATTTGAGAGATACAAACAGCTGACACTAGGGTTTTTATTTCCTTTCTCCACCTAAATAATTCTTTCAAAATTTTTGCATACATCATTCAGTACGTCACCACCTACATGAGACAGACCAACAGGCAGAAGCCAGCACCAGGCTTCTATGACTGTTTTGGCAGGATTCTTACAGCTGGATGCCCTTCTTAAATTCACCCACCCACCCAGCAGAAGTGAATATAAAAATATATATAAAACAGGAAAATCAGGAAAGTGAGTGTTTATAGTAATCCTTTTTAGATAAGTATATATCCTGAGAGTTCATACACTAACATCACAAACAAAACAAGTTCTTTGTAGCGGTTCATTCTGGATATGTAAGTAAAAATTCAGCGAGTGAAGTAATGTGCATTGTGTGTACATATAGATGAGGTAGATTGGTATCAGTGAATAATACAAAATAACACAAGTTTAAATTATATAAATGACTCTCTTCATAGTACCCATTATATATTTAGGTATGTGTATGTGTGTATACACAAACACGCATATACACACACGTGCACATTTGTGCAAACACACACACACACGTGCACATTCGTGCAAACACACAATGAGATAAATAGAACTCAAAACATAAGAATATATATATTTTTATTTTTAATCAGTGGAAGTTACAATGTGACCCTAGGACAAGAGTTTTGTGCAAAGCATTGACAAAACTTTATCAGCGGCCTGCATAAAACTCTCTGCTGATTAAATTTATATATATATAATTAAGATTCAATTGAATTAGGTACTCAATTTGAGGTACCAAGTCTGTCCAGTATTGTCCTCACAACTCGAAGTTAGGTGAATAAAAAGCAAATAAGTAACAAGGATGTCCAGGTATCAGTGCATTACGGCCGTTTCAAGTGGCTCCATTTAATTGACCAATGCAAACATTACATCGATTTGAAATAAACCATTCTCCTCAGATGTGTACAACCATATAGATTTCCAACATACAGGATACTCCATTATAATTTTTTTAGCATTATGGCATTATGGCTTGAAACGTCCATAATGCACTGACACCCAGACATCCCTGTTACTTATTT
>NC_068985.1:32909352-32913973 GCF_001194135.2 Octopus bimaculoides
ACACACACACACACACACACACACATATATATATATATATATATATATATATATATATATATATATATATATGCACATATATGCATATAGAGATCCCATCCACTATCACTACCATTTGATAGTGAACTGTTTGTTAAAGTTGGTCTCAAAACTTTTTGAGTCAAATTTCACCTAACATGGACAAAAAGTGAAACCATTATTTTGAATATAATTGCATGAAAGGCTAACTTTTTAGCTTGCTAAATATCAAACAGATGCAAACTTTATTATAATATCTTTAGATGCTGCACAGAGAAGAGATGTTGAAGTTTATATGATACAACATCCTTAGTCAGGGAGTACAAATAAAATTTTAGGTTCTACTCTTTTATTCTTTTATTCTTTTACTGATTCCAGTCATTCCACAGCTACCATGCTGGAGAATCAATCAGCTTTGAGATTTTAATCAATAGTATTGCAGTACTTATTTTTTAAAGTCTGGTAGTTATTTTATCAAATTATTTTTGTTTTGTTGCTTAGTTATGAGACATAATCAAAGAAATGTACCCAGAGTCAGATGAAACCACAGACACACATATATTTATGAATACAAACATATATTTATAAACATACACATGCAAACACACAGACATATATGATGGATTCTGTACAGGTTCCATTTACCAAATTTCACTCACAAGGCATTGGTTAAATTGAAGCTATAGTAGAAGACATTTGTCCAAAGTGCCCCAATTGAGATGACTGAGATCGTGATTGCAGCCTTTATTTCAATTATTGGCATATATTGGTTGATGCAAAAAGTTGGATTTTGTGAAAACAGCTGTAATAGGAAAAGACAAGAGCAACATCTTTACTTCATTAAAAAGCAACCTTGCTGACATTAACTGTGGTGCATACTTTGTGAACAAATGTCTCTAAACAGCTGTCAATGTACTAAATGGTGATCTGAAACTGAAAATTTCAAAGTCTCTTTTCTTACACACAGTTCATATAAGGCAGCTAAAGGAATTTTATGACTTTGCCAGAGTGGAATACAAAAATCTATTATGAGATGGTAATATGAGATATTTGTCAATGCTTCTAGCAGTTAAAACACATTCCTTTCATTTTTGTTGGCATGAAATCCTACTTTTGTCTCCAAAAACATTGCCCAAGTTTGATAAGACAATTATTCAAAAATTACTTTTGAGAAATGTATTTATGGTTTGTACATCTTAGCCTTATATTTTCTACAAATCAATTCTACTAATGGAGAAGTACAATACCAGTGCAGCAGATATCAAACTAAAAATGCAAACCTGATTATAAATATAGAAGAATGAAATACCTGTGAATTTGCACTGTGTTGTTCAAAGGCCCAGTTGAAAAAATTGAAAAATATAATGGAAGCATTGAAAAAGTGAAAACAAAAATTGAAAGTTCATATGAAATATGTCTCCTGTCATTTCATTCCAGTTTCCACAATTAGTCCCACTTTCAAATCTGATAATTATGGTAAGCTGATGTGTGTGTGTGTGTGTGTGTTTGTGTGTGCGTGTAAGTATTTACTCTTTTTACTTGTCTCAGTTATTGGACTGAATAATTGAAAATATATTAGAAGTCAAAAATGTTGTTTAATTCAGCCATATTTACTAACTTCTCAGCATTAGGACAAACAGGGACATCACCACGAAGCAATAATTCCTCTTTACATTTTGAGGGAAAACCTTAAGAACATCAGTCCAGAAGTGCTGTTTTTATGCTGTACTGCAGCCAATTTGATTTTACATCAAATAAATTGTTGTTGAATTATTATGGGATTATTTTTCAACATTTGACACAAAATTGAACATCAACACAAAATATTCATTCAGTAACAATACAAAAACATAATTCAATAATAGCAACATCCCTGATTAAAAACACACCATTGAAAGCACTAGTTTGATAAAGTGAAACTGATACATTATTGACAAAGATTGCTTTCAATCCATAGCTCTCCAATACTTTCTGTGTCCTCCTCTTGCTGTCTCTCCTCCATCTGTTGCTCTCATACACATCTTGTTTTTTTTTCTCAGTCATTCTGTAACCTCTTTGCCAACCATTTCAGGAGAATTTCCAGTTTTCTATGTTTCTGTTTCACTTTCTTCTCTTTCCCATATTGTTTTATGGAACAGTACTCTCTCTCTCTCTCTCTTGCTTGCTTGTTAACAAAAAAAAAAAAAAAAAAAAAAAAAGGTTCATTATACTTGAAAGCTGTAAAATCAGAGTTCATAATATTTAGGGTTTACTGCATGATAAACCAAATCATTCTTGAAAGATTGCAAAATCTTTCATACATTAACAACTGAATTAGCTTATTAAAAGATACACTTAATTCAATATGAATGTCTTAATGATAGATGAATTACTGAACTCTTAAATTGTTGCTGTGATATAAGAAAATATCTGTATCTTCTGAAGTGCGAGAGAGAGGGGAGATAGAGAGAAAGAGGGAGACACAGAGGGAGTGAAAGGGGGAAGAGAGTATAGAAGGGAAAAAAGAGGATGATGAAAGGGAACTTTGTTTTATTTTGTGTTTTGTTATGGCAGGTGTAGAAAGAATAGAATTATGACAAACAAAACAACAGGCATCCTTACATTCATTCTTGGCATTTATATTACAAGTCACGACGTAAGAAATTTGAACTTTCTACTGTGTAATGAAAAGAGAAATACTGTTGTATTACATAAAGTTATTGAAGTAAAGACTTTTCTTCTGATGTTTTTGCTTCATTGACAGAAAAGGTCATTGCTGTTTTAAAGCAGCCACCTTCCAAAATTCCCCCATGAGGAAAGGGTGGTGGAAAAAATTTGTACAAGTCATTTTTAATATGGACACACACACACACACATGCTCACTCACCAAAAGGTACTCATATAATATACTGAATATCATAGAAATGATTTATGAAAATGATTATAAACTTGTGAAAAACTTTAAAAAACATGTAAAGATTGAATATTAATTTGAAATTTTATGTAGTGATTACATAAAATTATGATCAATATTTTGAGGTCAGGTGGCATATTTTGTAACATATACACTTCCTCAGTCAGGCTGAATGTGAGACAGCTACCATATATATGTATGTATGTATGTATGTATGTGTGTGTGTGTATGTATGTATGTATATATGATGGGGTGCTGAAAAGTTCTTAGCTTCAAGGGTATCATGTAAGTTCTGGTTGGGAGCCCAATCTTCCAAGTTCTTTTATAGAACTTAGAAAAATTGAAGGTCTGCTGCAATAAGTGTGTGAATCTGAGAGGAGGAAATGCTGAATAAAACCATATTTAACTGATCCTCCTGTATTTTCTTTTATCCAAAGCCAGGAACTTTTCAGCACCCCCACATATAATCATGTAAAGTCATATTTAACATGTCAAAATGTATTCAGACATGACAAAACTTGTTGCTATGGAAAAAGTCTCAGGAGAAAATTTTCTCTATCAAGATATGTGAAAATACATTTGGCTGGAGGCAGATTGTGTGATGCATGTTTGTGAACTGCCATGCTGCACAGCAGTGAAACATGGGCCATGGCTGCTGAAGACATGTAGGCTTGAAAGAAATGAAGTTTGTACGATCCGCTGGATGTGTAATGTCAGTGTGCACACACTACAGAGTGTAAACGCCCTGAGAGAAATGTTGGACATAAGAAGCATCAGATGTGGTATGCAAGAGAAATGACTACGCTGGTATGGTCATGTGCTGTGTATGGATGAGGAGAGCTGTGTGAAGAAGTGTCACTCCCTGACAGTGGAAGGAACCCCTAGTAGAGGGAGACCCAGGAAGACATGAGATGAAGTGGTGAAGCACGACCTTCGAACGTTGGGCCTCACAGAGGCAATGATGAAAGACCGAGACCTCTGGAGATATGCTGTGATTGAGAAGACCCAGCAAGTACAGTGAGATCACAGCAGTAGCCTAAACCAGTGTCACATAACCAGCTCATTTAAAAAGTACTTTTGAATTGTTGGGCGACATTCTATGCTTGAGGAGACCTATTGAGTCAAGTAAAATCAAAATCAAAATGAAACCAAATTACAATCAAATGGAAATTGTAGTTGTGGCCAATGCAAGTGCCTCTTGACTGGCTCCCGTGCTGGTGGAACACAATAAGCACCAAGCATGGGCAGTTGCCAGTGTTGCCTGACTGGCATCTAAAAAGCACCATCTGAACGTGGCCGATGCCAGTGCTGCCTGACTGACTCCCATGCTGATGGCACGTAAAAAGCACCCTCGACACTCTTGGAGTGGTTGGCATTAGGAAGGGCATCCAGCTGTAGAAACACTACCAGATCAGATTGGAGCCTGGTGCGACCTCCTGGCTTGCCAGTCCCTAGTCAAACCTCCCAACCCATACCGGCATGGAAAACGGACGTTAAATGGTGATGATGATGATGATGGTGGTGATATATATATGTATATATATCCAACATCGCTTGCCAACCGATGCTGGTGTGTTTACGTCCCCGTAACTTAGCGGTTCGGTAAAGCGACCGATAGAATAAGTACTAGGCTTACAAAGAATAAGTCCTGGGGTCGATTTCCTCGACTAAAGGCGGTGCTCCAGCATGGCCGCAATCAAATGACTGAAA
>NC_068985.1:32914907-32927790 GCF_001194135.2 Octopus bimaculoides
CACAGCGTAATTTATTATATAAACAATATATGCGTATAAATTACGATTAAACCGGATGAAATATGTCACAGGGAATAACACACTTAACACCGGCAGAAATTTATTGTTTACGAAAGAGCACTGACTGTATTCAGCTGAATAGACGTCAGTGATTGGTTGAAATTACAGAAATACGACAAATTTAACATGAAATAACTTGCGATGTACAATTTTTTGTTAAGAAGGCTAAGAGAAAAAGTTGTTTTGTATGACACATTCTACCAGTGTCCCAAGTTTGAAAGTGTTTCGTTAAGAAAACAAGTGTTGGTCGTCAAATCACAAAGATCCCAATACTTAAAGCAGATATGCCTTGTGCAATTTTAAATGATTCAATTCGTTTGGACATCATGCTACTAAGTAGTGTCCACACAGATAAAACTAAAAAATGAGGGGTATTTATTTACTTTTGAGATGTATGTGTACATGCACCTGAAAAAAGAAAAAAAAGCTTGCACATATGAGGGGATGCTGAAAAGTTCCTGGCTTCGGGTGAAAGAAAATATAAGAGGATCAGTTAATTATGATTTTATTGAACATATTCCCCTCTCGTATTCACACTCTTATTGCAGCGTCCTTCAGTTTTTCTAAACCTTGTAAAAGAAGTCGGAAGGTTGGGCCTCCAACCAGCCCCTTCGCGAGACCCTTAAAGCCAAGAACTTTTCAGCACCCACTCGTATATATGTGCGTGAAACGGGTTATGTTTACGGCCTAAAAATACCCCGTGTTATGTCAAAATAAGTGGCAAGATTGACGTAAGTATTGGGTGGGTATAATCGATTAAAGTAATTGAAGGCTGAACTCCAGCATGTCCAAGCCAATGGTTGAAACTATTAAAAGAATAAAACGGGGTTTAAAGAACCAAACTCAGGGCCGCAAAATGAAATCGTGAGTTGTCATCATTTCATTAAAATATAAAATTGCTTATTGAATATTTTAACTGTAGATTGATCTTCACTAATTTAAAGATATCACGAACAGACGTCACCTGAAAGATGGCAGTATAAAAGCATAATTTACCGAAAACTTATAATGAAAGTATGAAGATGTTTGTCGATATCGGCCAGTAAACTGTATTGATTCGGCAACAATATTTGTCGTTTTAGTCACGCACTCAATTACAAATTTCATAAGCTTGGGATTTTAGTAAGACGTTTGAAGATTGGGGTACGAAAGAGCACTAAAATAAACTATGTTTACGCTTTCATCTGAGAGTACATTCTTTTATTCCGTGTTATTTGTCACAACTGTAAACAAATACTTGCGGTTGCCTATTAAAAATAACTATTATATCAGTTCATACACATGCAAGCACACACGCACACACATACACACTGGCACACACACACACTTACGCACACACACATACGCGCGCGCATACACACAGGCATTTATAATGGACCTCGGTCACTTTCAAATCATGAGTATTAAACTGTTCGACTAACTAAACTGCTGGCTCCTTGGATCAGTGTGTAAGTGACTGCATATTCCACAGAGATGTTTACCCTTAATGTACTTTTCAACAGGAATTCGAGTGATGCAATGTGACAAAGCTGGGCGTTTGAGTTACGGGTACGATCCATGCAACGGACTTAAATTCGGTTTCAGTCTACCAGTTTCACTTACAAAGTATTGGCCGAGCTGAGGCTATAGAAAATGACACTTGCTCAAGATGTCACGCAGCAAAATCGAAAGTGAGGCCTCAATATTGCAAAATCAAACTTCCAAACCATTCGTCCATGGAATCTATTCCATCTCAATCACAGATCTTTTGATTAATTTTTTAAAATTAAAGTTTGAAACTTCGTGTACTGGTAGAATTGAAGGCAACAGCAGTGGCAGCGGCAGAAACATGTATGTATGTATGTATGTATGTATGTATGTGTGTATGTGTATATATATATAACTTTTATAAGGAATATTCTAAAAGAATATGTTACTGAACTTATATTAAGTGCTCTATTATTTTGAGCAAATAAATATATATATATGTGTTTTTATATCATTAATAAATTCAGGAAATCAATATTTAAATTTCGAAAGATATATATCTAATATGACATGGTAATATTTTGAATTATAATAAAGTTAAAATTTAAGATATACGAAATATAAATATAAATATATATAAAAATATAAATGTACATAAAGATACATGTGAATATAAATGCATATAAAAATTTATGCGTAATTGAGCATGAATATTATAAAGTCTAAAATTTAAAAAAATTAAATATCTGACGATCGTTTCGCGGACATTATTGCAACCAAAAGATCAGCATACTAGCAATAATTCCGTTCTTCGGAGATGAATGGATTTATAATATATGTGTTAAGAACGAATGGTGTATGTAATAAGGTGATATTAATTAAAATATTAAAAAATATTAAAAATATTAAAATGTATACTGTCCTTTAAAGAAATTGTAAAATTAATCCACAAAGGAAAAAAAAATGAACTTTCCAAATTATAACGTGGCCATGTTAGGTCGGGTTATCAATTAAAACTGACTGTGGATTCGTCGTGCTAGTCAACAAATCTAACTGTTTACTGTAGTAAATATAAATATCACTAATTATAAACCTCAGGTTACGCTGCGTTTATATGTATATATATATATATATATATATATATATATATATATATATATATATATATATAGATGGATTCACAACCTGAGAACATCACCATCTAAAATGGTTTTGAAGTCATCTAATGATGACTCTGTTCAGAAGGCTGTGTAATATCATTTGATAAAGGAACATGGTACAATGAAGTCATATAACAAGGCTGTAACTTTAAATACCTTTACTCGAGGTCTCAAACATATACAATTGAGCAATAAAGGAAAGAGTTTGATGAATGGAGGCAATGTTCATCTTCTGTGTACTACCTCATGTCTGTTAGCTGGCGCGTGTGGTAAGAGAACCAACTAGATCATGTCTTGATGAGAAAAGAGGAAGCGGTGAGTGTCTGACCCTTAATGTTGCGTGTGCCCTCTAGTGGCCTGCTAATTAGGCAGCCGCCGTCAGGGGAGATAACTGCGCCTACAGGCCCTCTCTTTAGACTGGAACCGGTCGAACAAATAAGGTAGGCGAAGTACGTGTGTGATAGGAGGGCACAGAAGAATGAAACATGGAAAAACAGTTGTGTGAACAATGCAAGAGTACAAATCTGGAGGAAACATGTAGAAAAATGTCTGTTCTTGTTGAGAACAAAATGTGTGATACACGGAATTCGAACTATGGCAGAACAATTGAAAAATACAATGCAAGTATGTATAAGGAAAAAACGTTCAGCAAAGAAAGGTGTCCAATCTAATAGAACAAAGTATATATGTACAACGATACAGAAGGAGAGAAAATATGAATGCGGTGTTTATAACAAGCATGAGTCTATCCTCCAGAACAGTCACTGGCGAGGCAAAGTTAAGAAATGTAAACAGGCTGAGACAATTTCTTCGACCAATGAACCAATCTGCCAGAACGTGTCCTGTAAGGTGAAGAACGTGTTTGTGTAGTTGGTGTTTTTGGTGAGTGGGCGTCGTGCTTGAGGGGGTGGTGCTTGTGGGTGTGTTTGTAGAATGATGAGTGTGTCAGCAAGTGGCATAAATGTTTCGGAAAAGGCTTTTTTTTTTACTCTGTCGATAGAGACAATCTCTTCTTTTTTTTTCTGTGAATGTCCGCAGTGAACAGTTTCGGTGTGCTTCTAAGAACGCGATAGGGTCCGGTGTAGGGAGGTGTTAGCGGTCCCTTGACGGCATCATTTCTTACAAACACGTGGGTCCAAGTAGAAATATCCAGAGGTACTGTAGAAGAAACAGACTGGTCGCGAGGAAGCATCGGTGGTAAGTCAGCAAAGGATGACCTGAATCACGTGACGTAAGATGTGGGATTCGCATTCGGTAAGTCGACGGGCGCTAACATTTTGTATGTTTTACTGGTAGTGTTGGCACAGTATTCTCTCTCAGTTGTATTTAACCATGACGCACTCAGGTTGAAATACCTCTTTTCGTTCCAAATTCTTGACCAGAATGATTATAGATCTTGGGAGGGAGCTTTCTTAATGGTAATGTTTTTCTTCCTCATCTCTCTGTATAATGCTTGTGAGTTGGAAGCAAACCTGTGATTGATACTTACTTACTTACTGTATGTATGTATGTATGTATGCCATGATCGTTCTAAAGTGTAGGTACAGGAGGTGGTCAAACTCTGCATAAGGAGTAGACAACCGCCATATATGTATGTATGTATGGATGGATGGATATGTGTGTGTATGTATGTGTGTATGCATGTAGGTATGCATGCATGCATGTATGTATGATTTGCTTATGTTTTTTTTTTGTTCAAAATATAATTTTTTACCCGATAAAATTTTAATTTTTATATATAACATATAAACATGTACATCTTTTAGAGCATTGTCATTTTATAAGATTTTGCTGGCAAATTTTTAAATTAACATAAACATTTACATTGTGGTTAGTGGCCCAGTCCCTCCGAACGTCTCAAACGCCACAGGTTGGAAGGGATAGTTCACTGTCAGGTCCCAATACTTCAGGGTTTTCTCCCGTTCGGCTACGGAAGCAGTGACCCTCCCGTTAACTGCAGCATCCAGAATGTTAGAGGGAGCAAAGGAGTCGCCGATTGAGGCGTCCCAAATGAGGCACCTACCTCTAACCCAGGAACAGAGGGTAAGACCATCTGGTCTCTTTCCATCACGTCTAGATAACCCCGATGGCTCCAGAACTGAGGGGATATTAATCCGAGCCAGGGCCTGCTTAATGATTAGGTTTAGCTCGGTGTGACGAGCGAAGCGACCAGCATTTAGGCGGCAAGACAGACCGTGACGACCTGTGGAGTCAAGGGTCCTACCGCAGCGGCATCTCAGTCCCCTACAGACTTCAGTTCCCACTCTGAGTGCAATGGAGACGCGGAGTTCATCTAGAATAAGTAGACCTCCGATGTTGGCCACTGGAGGGCATCAATCCAGTCCCCTGAGAATTTTGCACTAGCTGAAAGTAGGTGATATTTTGAAAATTGATCAGATTGATCAAGAAGAGATGTGAAAGTGGCACCTGAACGCAGATTTTCCCATACTCTCTGTTTCCGTCTATTCTCCACTGTAACCGGAACTGACAAACCCAGCTCTCTCCACTGTGATAGAGCTTCATCTATTTTCCTGTTGGAATTAGTCCATGTTGGAGAGGAAAGGATGTTGCCTACCAAAAGGGAGCAAGCGTGGATGGAGGAAAGAAAACAGGGAAGAGATAAAGACGAGCACTTGCGCAGACCTAAATCCCCAAACCGTTTGGGCAAAGCAGCTTGGTCGCGAAAGTTTGGGAGAGTTTGACATTGACCAAGCATTTTAGTTTCCTGAAGATTAGGTCGTCAAAGTATTGGAGGGACAACAGGAATCTGTAAGAGGGACTAACTCTCAGAAAATACAGTAGCTTAGGAATTGACATGTAATGTCTGAGTATAAAAAAAAACCTTGGTGGGGCTCATTTTTTTAAAAGTTGTTCGAGGTTAGCCATTTTGGACCAAAAGATGAACTCGAAAGCTAGGTCAGTAATTACAGCCCCAAGGGCTGATTTTTATTCAAATCGTATGGTACCTATTTGTCGAGCTTTAAAAAAAATTTTTTTGTGGGTGTTTTTTTCTTCTTTATTTGTTTCATTAGTTTGGGTTCCTTTCTCCCTTCTCTTTCTTTTGAGTTTGACAAAGTAGTTGCTTCTATCGTTACTTCCTGTTTCTGTCTTTTGTGCCTTTTCCGTAGTATCTTCCGTGACGCTCCGGGGTTCTGTCGTCGTCTTCTTGATCTCGGTCTGGGCCTTCGCTGTAGTTTTGTCAGTCTGGCTCTCCACTGCAGTCCTCTCGGTCTGTGGTGGCTTATAGTATAGACAGTGTATTTTTATATGGCCTCTGCGTCCGCATAGGTAGCAGTTGAGTCACCTTCCCTCAACTATTACATTTAACGTGCTTTCCTCCGGTATCTCAATCTCTTCGATGTCTTGGTGGGTGGCCTGGAGCGAAATTTCCAGGCCATATCCCCAACAGTTTACTTGTTGTGTTCTGCCAACATGCACTATTTTTGCATCTTCCTGGCTGGCAGCCATAATGACTGCTACAACTACTCTTCTTCTATTTCAGGCGGGATCCTTCCGATCCTTATTCGTGAATTCCCTCTTCCCATGTAGGTTGGCAGAAGTATTAGGTCTTCGCTTAGGAATTCATTACTTCTAGAAAAGAATAAGAGAAAATGGTCATGGCTGGAACGCCTTTTCTCTCAGATCCATTACAATCAGAGCTATCCTGTGGTTAAAACAATATTCTTCACTGAATGATGAAGCAGCTAAAGTTAAAGAAAAGTTGAAAAAATAAAAGATAGCAAGTATCCATATTTCAAATATTGGGATTCCCTTATAAAATAATATAAACTTGCATTATTCTTTTTCTTGAAGACGGAAATTTCATTTTTCTTTTTGTCAGGAAGATTTGGTTGCTCTTTCTAGCAACTCGAGCGACCAAGTAAAGGCTCTCTCGTTCCCTTCGTCACTTGTTGTTTAGTCCCGGCTTGGATCTGATTGAACAGATATGATCAAAGACGTCCCAACTGTGACCATTCCGTCTTTCTACCCAGACATAAAGGACTCTACGTGTATATCACAGGGTAGATGTTTTTCTATTCTGTATATAAAAAAAGTTTGGCTACTTTTTCTAGCAGGTCATGCAATCACATACCGGCTCCGTCGTTGGTCTGTCTCAGTAATAATTTTGTTGTTATTTAGCCTCAAATAAACTCTGATACAGCAAATCTATGTTGCTATAAAAACATCTCTGGTTATTAAAGAAAGGTTTTGTTCGGGGAGTGGACCTGGAAGTTGTTGTTCGCAAACAGCAGCAGTAATTTTCTTCGGCTGAATACACGTCATTGAATGGTTAAAATTACCCAAATACGACAACTTTAACACGAAATAACTTCTATAATACAAAATTTTGTCAAAAATGTAAGAGTAAACCCTGTTCTATGTGACACATTCTGCCAGTATCTGAAGTTTCAAAGTGCTTAGTTAAAAAAAAATAATGAAAAAATCTGTCGGTCAGATTGAAAAGATCCGACGGGGATGCTAAATGATTTACAATATTTAGTTTTTGCAATCTACTTAGTGTCGGTCAAAATACTTTGCCGCAACATTCTGAGTAAGAATCCAACTTTGCTTCAAGTCAACAACGAAGGCGCTTCTTACTTTTATAAATTGCTCGACCTGTTGGAAATAGCAACCAAATCTTCCACAAATCTCATTCTACCCGGTTGAAAATGGTAATTCACATTGGACAATGAAGTTCAGTTATTCAAAAGACGGCATAATTATAGTTAAAATGCTTTTATTCACAGGTCTGCTGGATCAGAGTTGACTTGGGGTTTGAACAACAACAGTAACTTCAATTTCGAGAAGATAATTAATAACATACTGTATTAATTCAATTAACTATGAAGCAAATAATCTAGATGATAATTTATTGATGATAGGTCATTTATTCAACCCTGCTTCTGGCAATTCAAAACTTTAATTTATATTGCTTCATTTACTATGATACCAGATCAATATGCTTCACACACAAACCAGAATTCATCTGTTTTCGTTCAGGTCAAAGTTCACATGCTATTGTTTTTATTCAGTGCTGATTGAACAATTTTATGACCGAAGACTTTCCAGCCATGGCCATCACATTCTTCGCCGGTGTTGTGCATTTAGGACTTCATTAATCAGTTCATTCTCACTTTATTAAGACGGTAGCGTATGATTTGCGAGGAAATATAGTTACTATTCCTGGCAGGTCAAGTAACCGAATAGATACTTCCTTGTTGGCATCTTGACTTTCATTTTGATTACAGACATCGTGCGATGGCTGGTGTGCTTTACAATATTTTTATCCGACTACCATCTTTGTCGAGTTTGATTTTCATCTCTGAGAATATTTCCTTTAACCCTTTAACAATCAGATTACTCTATCAAATGTAATGCTTATTTATTCACATTGTTTCGAATTAATCATGCATCATCTCGTAGATTTGAGATATTGATGTGATTGCCTATTTTTAGAATGACATTACATGGTTGCAGTGAAAAGTTGGCTCAGGCTAGTTCGAGCATAAAACGATTAGAATTTTTGGGCCATGCATGGCCAGTTTAAACGCTAAAGGGTTAATATAGTCAATTACCAGGGGTTTATCTTCCTTTGAAAGATTCTGACAATTGAGTTACGTATACAGGCCTATATTATAAAATTAACCGTATCAAAAGAAATCAATCAATGATTTTGAATCAACTCCAAGTTTTCATAAAATTTATAATCTATTGCTGAATAAAAATACACCATTTGTAGCAGATCGTCGCCTCTATTTGAATCTGGAACGTGGGTTCTTTTCTAGTTAAGGCGCAGGCGTGGCTGTGTGGTAAGAAGCTTGCTTCCCAACCTCATGGTTCAGGGTTCAGTCCCACTGCGTGGCACATTGAGCAAATGTCTTCTACTTTAGCCTTGAGCTGATTGTCGCGTACAAAACATGATTTTAACAATAAACAGATAATGCATCGAAAACGAATGACTGCATTTTTTATTCATCTCATCTTTAATAAGGTGACAACTCCATTCATCTTATTGTTAAACATTACATTATGGTTGAGCATTGTGTTGTTTTACTAATTTTAATTCAGAAAGTATTCCCACATCGCTGGACCCAGACACGATATGTCAAAAATGTTGGTAGATATATATATGAAAGGAAGGGAACCAGCAGACTTGTTATAGCACCAGACAAAATGTTTAGCGGCGTTTCGTCCGTCTCTACGTTCTGAGTTCAAATTCCGCCGAGCTCGACTTTATTCTTTCGGGGTCTATAAAATAAGTACCGGTTGAGTACTAGGGTGGATTCTGATTTTTTTCTGCAATGAATTTTACATCTCTCCTAAAATCTATCGCTACGATTGTCATTACAAAGTTGTGAGCAACACATTCCGAAACACTATCCTCATTAATTCCTCTGGCACTGAATTTTAAACCTAATTTAAGTGCAAGAGTTGCACATCGTTACTTACATTGATTTTAGATTTAAGTACTTCATAATTTGTTTTAAGTTGGCTTCGCGTTATCACTATAGGAAAGTAGTTATACACCATTAGGTGTACACCCGCTTTCCTATATTAAATTCAAAAGAAACAACGTAACGCTGACTCTGAACTATCAACACAACAATATTTATTTAAGGAGGAAATAGGCATGGTTGCTGAGACGTTGGAATGCTGGAGAGAAAGCTTGACCCGTCCATGCTCATGGCCGGCCGACCGAGAAAGAGAATGAAAAGAGCGGGAACGTTTTAGATGTTGAATTCCACGCATGTGCATGAGACTCTTCCTGTGTTCCTTCCGGAACTATTCCCTGCGCATGCGTGGATAAAAACGCAGTAATGGCGACTGTATTTTGGCGCCAAATGACGTCACTACATCATTGTTTATTTCTTTCCGTCGGTTGTGACGACGAGGGTTCCAGTTGATCCGATCAACAGGACAACCTGTTCATGAAATTAACGTCCATGTGGCTGAGCACCCTACAGATACGTGTACCCATAGCGTGGTTCTCAGGGAGATTCAGAGTGACACTGAGTGTGACAAGGCTGGCCCTTTGAAATACAGTTACTACTCATTTTTGCCAGGTGGGTAGACAAGAGCAACGTGAAATAAAGTATCTTGCTCAAGTACATAACGCGCCGCTGGGAATTGAACTCACGACCTTACGATCGTGTGCCGAACTCCCTAACCACTAAGCCACGCGCCTTCACGTTCGATTCTTTATATATGTATTAACAGGAAATTCAAAGATTTTTAGTTACTAGGTATGACATCAAAAATAAGCTGTAGATAATTTTTCATTTAAATATCAACAGAGAAAAATAGATTTCATCGGATATTGCTGGTAAAACGATGCAGCAGTAATTCCACAGCACCTGGTTTGACATTACAGATTAACTATAGGATTCAAATATAGAAAATTTTAGATTATTGATTTGAATCATCAAGTTTGCATGAATGTGTTCGAGAATATATACAAGAGTTGTTCTGTTTTACCAAGTCAGTTAATGTATCTAGAAAATGTTGCGGTTAATAGAATAATTTGTGTTGAAGCAGGTAAATAGCCAACACGAGGAAATGTCAGTTAGATGCACGTACATTTACTGGCAGAAACACTGTAGAGGTTAGACCGAGGTAGACATCAACTGCTTTCAAGAGAGAGAACAAAATAATATCTGGCACATAACTGCTGCCAATAAAAATCAAAAATGGCAAGTAAACAGAGACAGACTGACATAAACAGAGAGAAATAGATAGATAGATAGATAGAAAGAGGGGGATTAACTTTTCCATTGCCTTTATAGAAAAAGTAGGCTCTACAGACTAGTAGTCTCTGATTGGTCAAAACATCATGTTACAAAACGGAAATGGCGCTGCTGCATATTTCACTCGAACAAAACTTTTCTTTGATGTAATGTCTCCTTTATAGTTCATATATTCATTTTCCTGAGAATACCTAAACCAGTCTCTTATTCGTCGAATTCAGATGAAATTTTCCAATATTTCATTTCTACTTATATTCAAGTACTCCTTTTCCTTTAGTATTTGAAATCCAGATGTTATTTCGTTGTAAAGATGCGAGGTATCTTTTAAATTACAAACTTGAGAATATATTTATAAGCTTGTTCAAAACAAAATTCTCTTTTAATATTTAATTTGTCTACAAATATTTTTCCTGTGAATTTCTTCACTTCAATAATAGAAATGTCTACTACGTAATTTAAAATTGTACTTTATAAAATGTTTCAGTCGTAGTAGTTACATATTAAATGAAAGATTTCGCAATTTTTTGTTTTTCATGTTTTCCTCTTTTCTGAGTAAATTTTATTTAATGAAAAAGAATCTTACTGCTTCGAATAAAAATGTTAGTGCAAAAAATGTTCTAATTATATTTGATTATTAATTCTTAAGATTAAGCATTATTCATTTATAAAAAAAAAATCTGTTTTACATCTACAGTTTTACTCTGCGGAATAGCTTAAAGCATTCTTCACCTCAAGAGTTTCCTGTACACATTGCATATAGCTGTTAATTTCCGACAAAGCCAGTCAGTTTATTTCTTTTATATAATTTATCACTACTTCAAAGTCATCAGCTTAGATTTAGAGGTTGTGGAGCAATAAATCACAGATCAAGAAAATTAATAGCAATGCTTTTCTATATTACGTTCTTAATTTTCTTGTATTAATGTCTGACCTCTATAAACAAAATTATACTTGCGCAAAAACTCAAATTCGTTATTGCTTATAAGAAATTCCCAACATTGAGTTAAAGTCAAATGCTTCGAAAAAGATGGTCACATCAAACAATGTACCAACCACAGCTTTTAACTTAATGATTCGAAAGTAGCTAACATTCGGTAAATGTTTATTTCTTAATAAATTACTTGTTTTCGTACGGTTTAATATTGCCATGATGTTTACATATATGTAGGGTCTCCACCGGTCAAAGTTATCCATACATGTGCATGTGCCTACCTGGGCAAGAAATTTTGAGGAAAACTGACATTAGTATGTGCATATGATTTCTCTCTCTCCACGACACCGATATTTATCCAATTAAAAGGCCATCAACTGAAGCCGATGCAGTTTGGTATTAGTGTCTTTGCCGGCGTTACTTTCACATCTCACCTGAGCCTCTAATAGTTCCGCCAAATCCACTGCCTTGAATCGATACTTTATTTGTCGGTACTTAAATGATGAAGGACAACAGTTAACCACAGCGGGATTTGAATTCAGAACTAAGAAAATCGCAACAAATAATATGAGGCATTCTTTCTATCGCTGTTATGACTCTGCTATTTCGCTGCCTTATGATGGTGTTTACAATGAGGAGTTTATGATTAAAATCACAAAGACGAAACAGATATTTAGATATTAGTTTCAAATTGTGGCACAAGACCAGCAATTTTGGGAAAGGTGTTAGTCAATTACATCGACCTCAGTGCTCAAACTGGTACTTATTTTATCGATTCCGAAAGGATGAAAGGCAAAGTGGACCTCGGCGGGATTTGAACTCAACGTAAAGACATACGAAATGCCGCTAAGCATCTTTTCCGGAGTGCTAACGACTCTATCAGCTCGCCGCTTTAAAACAAATATTTAGATATTAGAATTATACATCAAATTCAAGAACATTTTAAAGATCCAAATTCAATAATTAATCTCATCTCTCCTACCCACCTTTCTACATGAAATATAATTTCCAATTCAAGATGACAAATTTCATAAAAGTTTGTTCGAACCCACATCGTTTTAAATTTTTATTCATGTTATTTTTTGTTTATTATTTAGTCTGTGATACGAGTAGACTTATCTATCATAAGAATTTCAACTATAATCATTCCGTTTTCTTTCAAACACTTAGCTAATCTCGGATCATATTTTCCAGTGTGTTCTTTTGCCTTTAAGACAGTAGAGTATAGTTTGAAGGAGATGTCGCTGCTGTTTCAAGCAGATTCTTCATTGCCTCATTTATTCATTTTGTATTTCCTTGGCTATATATTCTCCGACCATCCTCTTTGTTGAACTAGCGTCGAACCCATGAGCACTCATTGTAATATAGTCATTTCTACTCTAGGCACAAGGTTCGAAATTTTGGTGGAGGGAGTCAGTCGATTAGATCGACCCAGTACGCAACTGGTACTTAATTTATCGACTCCGAAAGGATGAAATGCAAAGTCGACCTCGGCGGAATTTGAACTCACAACGTAACGG
>NC_068985.1:32927800-32935276 GCF_001194135.2 Octopus bimaculoides
ATGAAATGCAAAGTCGACCTCGGCGGAATTTGAACTCACAACGTAACGGCAGACGAAATACCGCTAAGCATTTCGCCCGGTGTGCTAACGTTTCTGCCAGCTCGCCGCCTTCTCATTGTAATATATTAGCTTATTTATTAGCTTCACCTGGCCAGTAAAAGTAAAATCGCCCCCCTTTGCTTCTTCAGTCACAGGTGTGTTTGATATTTTGACTCACATATTTATCCATTTAAAAGTTTAGTGTCTTGGTATTTGTAACTTATTTGATGTTCAATAGAGCTGGCCCAATTTTGTTGTGAATTATATTGCTTAGTTGATATTTATAGGTTTCGACTGCTTCAAGATCCTAATTTTGCTTTACTTTTTTAAAAGCTTGTTCGGGATAGGGAAGAAACATTGAAGTGGAATTTTATATTTTTTATATTATAATTAAAATTAAGCATTCTTGGTCACCATTAGGGGTAATTAGAAAATTTGAATTATTCTCATACGTAGTCCAGAACAACTTGCACTAAATTAAGTCAAGTAAAATAATACATTGTAAATGCCAGGAGTTCTTCGTAAATACAAATATAATGACTTTTTTTAAAATTAAAATTACTAACATGTATTTATATATATATATATATATATATATTATTGTAAAAGTAGCGCAACTTTATTCGCCACACGAAATAGGTTAAGTAATTCAATTAGTGCATTTTATTTATTAACAAAATTTATATTTATCGCTAACTTTATAAAAGAAGATAGATCTATTTTATTCAACTCGATATAAAATTTGTGTCGGGGCTAAACAACACGAGATATCCCCCCACCCCACCCCTCCAAATTTTAATTGATCGAAGGAAAAAGTAGTACTTCCAAATGTCTAAACTAATTTCAGTTCATTTGATAGGGTATTTGCTGTACTAGCTTAAAAAATAAAAGAAAAAAATTTAGAAAGAAATATCTTTTGTTATAAATGATTTGAATAGACAATTCATTCTCATGCCAGATTAGCCATATTAATGAAATGTTGCAACATATTCTGCTCGTTACTTATTGATACACCCAAATCTTTACTGTATTTAGGTTTGTACTTCCATTAATATATGTTATCTGCTTTACTGGCTTCTAGTCTAGAGATACTTCATAATTTCACTCATTTGGTTAAGCCGTGATGATTTCTGTTTCCATTATAAAAGAAATATCTCCGATGAAACTTTGGCCACTGCTTCTTTCAGTTTTTAGTCCTCCTGAGCAGTTTTATAGGAGACAAGGAAAAGAGTAGCGTTTATCCTCGAACAAGATAACCTTTATGTCAATGGTATTTTAACATGGGACACATCCACTCCCAGAGGAGATACGAGAACCAATAGTTGGAGAGATGAGGAAGCAGTACCAATTTGTTTCAGTTAACAGTATATACAACTATTAATAATTAGCACATCCAAAGGCAGCGAGCAGGCGGAATCATTAGCGCCAAGCAAAATGTTTAGCGGCATTTCTTCCGTCTTCATGTTCTGAGTTCAAATTCCACTGAGGTCGATTTCGCTTTTCATTTGTAGTGAAACCACCTCTCTCACGGTTATTTTTTTACAAATGCGAACGTAGCAGGTAACATCTCTTTCCCGCCTTGCACCCGGCTGTTGTCCATCACCTGACTGACTTCTTATTTGCGCGGCATTTGTCTCCAGTCCTTTCGCGCCAGGGTGCAAACCGACCAATCGTGGCCATCTAATAAGGTCACGTGAGAGAGTGTTTTTCTGATCTTTCTGGAGCCTCTATTTGCCTATAAATAGCCTGCTTTATACGCGCCAATTTGTCACGGCTTCAGCCCTTTTGAGGTCTGGTCGTAGACCACACGTGACACCAACCAGCCAGTTTCCAGCGACGACATCAACACCATCGTTCAACTGTTTACTACAAGTTTCCCCAACGTCAACACGACTACTCTACGTACACAAGCTACCAACAGCAACCGCAGCTTCTCAACCCTGTTTGTGTGAATTGTTCACCACGAAATAACAACCAGAATTCGACACCTACGAGAAACCATCTGTATCAAGTAGCCCGGCCCGGCATAGAAGCTTCAACTGCACGACATGTGACTTAGCTCTGCCTCAACGCCTTAACCTCTTATATACAGACTTTCAAATCTACTGTGTACTTTAACTGAGAACTGGTATTTTCTTATCCGTGTTACAGACTCTTATCTATGCTCTGTATCTCTTGCATTCACATACATATATTTGTATACACACTCTTTGTTTACATGACGGCCTGTCTTACATTGTGTTTTATTATGTCGCATTCACACTCACACACAGACATACAGTTTAATGCTCTAATAAACCTTACTGTTATACATCTTTACCGGTTGACTCCCCATCTTTTCCTTACTGGCATTTCCTAGTTCTCTTATATTATAGTATTATAACATATTATATATTTTGTGTCGACCGTGCGACGCGTTAAAAGGAGCCTGTTTCCATTCGTCACCATTTCTCCTTTGGTTCGCACGGTCGTCTACACATTCTTTCGAAATCGATAAAATAAGTACCAGTTGAACACTGAGGTTGATGTAATCAACCTAACCACCCCCACCCCATGAAATTTCTAGCCTTGTGCCAAAATCTGAAACCAATAATTAGCACATCCAACTTAAATTGGACGTGCTGTCTAGATTGCCTTTAAACTCCTATTAACCTCCAGTGATACTATTTCATGTTGACGACACGTGCTCATTAAGCACTGCCTATATAGGCTGACGAAATGATCTTCTGCACCAGTGGATGGCACTACCGTATCACGTGATTTCACTGTCCCTGCGGAGCATCAGCCACAGCCCAGCCACGCGCCGAATGCCAGAACGAAAATCACTCGAATCGATATGGTATAGTAATAGCCAAACAGCCAGTGCTGTTCCAAAGAGCTGTTTGGCCATTATCATACTATATCAATTCGACTGATTTTCGTTCTTGACTGCCGCTGATGATTCACAGGAACGGTGAAATCACGTGATACGGTAGCGTCATCCACCAGTGCAGACGATCATTTCATCAGTCGATACAGTCAATGCTTAACGAACATGTGTCGTCGACATCAGATGGTATCTCTGGACGTTAACAGTAGTTTAAAGGCTATCTTGACAATACATTCAATTTAAGTTGGATGTGCTAAATATTATTCATTACAAATACTGCTGCTGTCGCTGATGCCAATTTATATACAACTTTTGTTCTTTCAAAATCGTCTGGATAATCAAACATGACATCTTTAACGTTATCAGAATAAAATGACAGACATCTCAAAGTTAACCGAGCAAAAGCAACAACTGTCAGTGTACTAAATGGTTTTGTTAGTAATTTCGATTTTTTTTAGCTTCTTGCTCAAGGGTGCGAGATTGATTTTCAAATATCGAAGGAATACGAACTTTGGAGAAGGTTAAGAACTGCTGTTCTACGCAGTCATGCGACCCACTAGAAATACCAGTCAAATCTCCCTCAAAATTGCATCTACCCTCTTTGTAAAGAAAAGAGATACATTGAATAATACAGTCTTAGCTTCCTAGATATGCTATGTCATACAAAAAGAAGGAATAGTTGTAGCTTGAATGTCTTTACTGAGAGCTGACCAAGGGAAAAAGTTAATAACAATAAGTCAACTATACATCAGGAAAAGTCCTTTTGCGGTGAGCAACGCAAACATTTGTTAACTTTGTTTATCTGTGCATCATATATAAATATGTGTGTGTGCGCGTACGTGCGTGCATATGTGTATGTGGGTGTGTGACACAAGTTATCAGTAAAATAGTAAAGTATAGAATATTAAGTATGGAACCACAACAGAAAAGAGCAAAACAATTGTGAGATAAATTACCTTTTTTTTCTGTATTTAATCAGTTTTTGTTTCATACCTATATTTTACACTTAGAAATGACATCAAAGAGCTACAAGATATTGTAAAAACCTTTTGAAGATAATATAACAATAAAATTCACGATGTAATAATTGACAGTATCAAATGTATTTGGATACATAATATTAGGTCATCCCTTAAATAATGCGGTTTTTTTAATATTTCATTTATTTTTCAAAATTAAGATAAACAAATAATGTTCGTAGCCACTTCAACTTGGCTGTCCGTTCAAACGGACTTTACTACTATTTTTAACCCCAAGAGGACATCTCTAGCTGCGCAGCTGCATCCGAGATACTGCGAGCAGGGGAGCGAACCCCTACCACCTTCTAGCGACGGGACTAGCAGACCACTAGTTTCGGTTTATTTCTGCCTCTTCCGTACTGGACATCTCGTCTGCTAGAAGATGTATTACTGCTATCTCTAGCAGACGAGGTGTCCAGTACTGAAGAGAGGCAGAAATAGCTCGAAACCAGGCTGGTCTGCTGGCCCCATCGCTCCCCTGCTCGCAATATCTCGGCTGTAGCTGTGCATTGTTAACCACTTAGATGAGATGTCCTCCTGAGGTTAAAAAATCGCAGTAAAGTCCGTTCGAACGGACAGCCATGTTGAAGTGGCTACGAACATTACTTCTTAGTACAACTACTGCGTTGATCTCTTAGAGAGATTTTAAAACTAGCATTTTTGCTTGTTGAAAAATCAGCGACTGTATGTCGCTTGAAATTATCTATATAGCGAGCACAAGCATATCAATAATTTATTTATTTGGTGAGTTCATTGAACTCAATGGTGATCCCATGATGTTTTTTGTTTTTGTTTTTTTTTTTATCAAAACGCCGAACACAGAAAAAAATTTGGGCTTACGCCCTACAGAATTGGCTCATAGCCGCACAGTTCAACAATAATTCCCCCCGCAAGGGGGAATTGCAAGCAAGCTGCTTCAACGAAGCAATAAACAGTTTTTCAACAAAAACAATCGCAAAACAACCTCAACTCACCGCAACGATATAACAATTGAAACAGGAAGCACTGGCAAAACGTTCAACAACAAGAGTCTTGCGCTAAGAATATGTACAAGGTAAAATTACTACTGCTTTTATAGCTAGTTAATGCAGGTAGTTTATCACGTCCCCCCCCCCGACTTTTAGTTCATGCAATTGAAAAAACCGCATTATTTATGGGATGACCCTGACAAAGTGGTAAAGGATTTAGGATGATTAAAGATTAAAGGTTGAAGATCGTTGTTTAACGAGAGACGAAATTTTTCGAATGATGACAGGATTAAACTGTTTTTAGCTTGAGTGCTTAGTTGTCACATGAACGCATGTACCAGACAACATATACTACATGATAGAAGAAAGAAAGAACAAAAAATAAATCTTCCAACAATTTAATTCTATGAATTAGAATAATGAACTTGACTAAGTTCATTCAAACTTAGGTCCGATGAGAGAAGAATGTTGAATTACCATGAAGTTTACCGTCGTAAATATTCAATATAAGGCAAGAAGTGGAAATCGTATTCCTTTTCATATCATACAATAAAAACTTAAGATAGACGCGTTGGAAAGTTCAATCAACAGTTCCTTCTCTGAGTATCTTCTATGATAAGAATGAATCGTATGTTATTACAATACCATGAGAAGTTATTCACACCAAAAAGAATTATGATGCATCAAGTGTAATTAAAATAAGTTTCTGAATTTACTATAATGCAAGTTGCAAATGATAGGTTTTAACCAGAAGGATATTTTGGCACGAAGCCTAACTCGTTCAACAAAGAAAAGAGTTCGATAACCTGATAGAAACTGATTCATTTAAAAGGGGAAAGCACTTACTCGTCAATTCAAGCTGACGTCAATGCATTCTCAGTGCTTTCCGCTACGTCCGTCGTTTACCAAATAATATACTAATTACGAAACAAACAACATGTGACCTCCACAAGATGCAAACATCGGTCGGCTACACCTCTGTCGATGATGTAACAGAGTATTTACAGAAACGATGTTTGTATATTTTAGTAGAAGCGAAAGTTATTAATAACTAGTCAATAATATTATATCACTAGATTTACAAAAGGAAACAGTAAGAAAATAGAAAAAGACAAGAGAATAAACAGAAAAGGAAATCAGCAAATAATCAAAAATAGAAGCATGCATATTCTATTCACTTATACTTCACATCAGGGGAAACTGATGTTCCTATTTAAATTTTTTTATAAATTTTGATTTTATAATGATCTGTAGCGAATTTGGTATTATGTCTCGCGGCATTTAACGCATTCTGTCTTATGTTCAGTTGTCTATTAACAGTCAAAGAGAAGGAAGTGATTTTGTGAATGGTACTAATATAATGTATGCTTACAGACATGATTTTGAATTCCCAATCTGGAAATATATTATATATTGGCAGTGACTTTTTATTATTTTTTTTATTTACTTTTCTATTTCGTCTACATCAGTCTTTCCGTGAATAATTTCTGTGATTCCATTTGCCGCCGGCAATACCAGTTCTTCCCCTATTGTGTAAGCTTATTTAGTTATAGTAATTGAATGTAATGCTTCGTATGATACTCTTAAGTATTTTTCTTGAACTCCGTATGTTTTTAAAAAAAAGTTACTTTTGTCCTTTCGAAGATTTTAGTATCATTAAAAAAAAAAGAACAAAAAATACCTGCATAGAAAGTGTGTATAGTAGAAAGATGTATTTCAGTTTAGCAGATTTTATACTTTCATATGCCAAACAATATAAATTAAGCATATTGGAATGGTATTTGTTATACCTAAAGGATAAAATACATCCATATAAGAGTTGAAAATTAGTTGCATTTCCTCTTTTTTATGCGGGATCGTTTGCTTTCTTGTAGTTTCATTTGCAATAGCCACATCATGCTTATCGCTATAATCACTTGTCATGCGACACACATACTTCCATATTTAAATGTTTTCACTCTCTCAACATAATTTGTAGTTCAGATTAGTAAAAAGTCCTTTTACTCGTGTGACCTTATCTAAGGGCACCATTACATCATACAACTAAAAGACATTTAAACGCGTTTTATTTTTTTAATTAACAAGTATCTTTCAGTTTCTCTCATCTTTGAATGAGTGCTGGTGCCAACCAGTAGGGGCTCGTGTATAGGCACTGCAGAACCCCCTATTTCCACTCGATTTTATCGATAACATTCAATATAATTAGTCCTTTTTTCTTTAATTCTTTCTTTATACTTGTACATTATATAACCCTTAAGCTTAATGTCTGTAGCCATCCCCTAGTTTATCAAAGAAATACAAAAATCCTTGTATAGAACAGTTCCAGCGACGCGGTGTTTGGCTGTTGTGCACATGCTCACATGTCCGAGATAGGAAGCTGCACACTAGGGAGAGAGAGCACTGTGCTTCACGCAGTGCCGACCCTGGTGTGCTGGTGAAAGGTAATGTTTCTTTTTGATTCCACGTGTGTTGCGCTTAAAAACGTGTTTATATTCTTGAATGTGATAAAGTGTAGAATTAGATTATTATCCTACAGTGTTGCTGCCAGGATTTGAAAAATAGAGCAGATTACCCCCCCCCC
>NC_068985.1:32935286-32936564 GCF_001194135.2 Octopus bimaculoides
TTGTGATTCAGGGTGTTTTTTTTTTAAAAACAAGGAATTCGCAGTGGTGTTCAGTGAACAAATTAAACACACTACCCGGCAGTGTCTAAAACGCGAACCGATCAAGTTTATGTATAAATTTTCTTTTTATATGTTTGTTTCCTTTTACCCAATATTAAAACAACGGCTAAAAATTTCCTGAAGCAACACCCCCCACTAATTTTATCTACGAGCTGCCACTGGTGCCAACTTAAGCAGTTGCTGTGAAGTGCTACATCGAATGATGTCATTCCGTTCGAACAAGAATGAAAAAAAAAAAAAACTTTTGTACGCTACCATATTCTTACTTCTGCATAAGAACTTTTGAGCTTTATTGTCACATACACCTGCAACTCAAAAAATATGATTACGACCATTGGATTTTATTGCACAGAACAGAGTAGCAACTCACCAAAATATAATTGCAAAGTTTCCACTGTATTGTCTTATACACCTGCAAAGTTTTTACTGTATTGTCTTATACACCAAATGCATCGTTTTAACATGCTTTTCTCCCACATAACACCGTAGAACTAGTATTGTTTAGTTCGTTATGTTATGCTCAAATTTGTTTGCGGTAAAATATGTTCGTTGAATTATTTTAACATTCGGGCTAAGCTTGTATAAATTTGGTCCTTTGCAACTACTTAATTGAATGAAATTGTTTTATTGGAAAGATTCGAGTTTATTGGTCTGTATCCTTGAGTCATTTGATTTATTTTATCTTAGGTTATTTATACAGGTCGTGATATGACAAACTTATCGAGTCGGTTTCGTATTTAATGATCGTCATTTAATTTTGATCTTGAATTTCAACAAAAAGTTCCTCTCTATCATCAGTTACGGGTTGGCGAGCTTCTCCAACAATGTTTCACACTCACTTTCAAATCTGCTTCACTGTATCTAGGTTCTGCAAGAATTACTACTTCGTTTACTGCTGCATTCTTCTTTGATGGATTTAGCCATTGATCAACAGGAGGGTATTTTAAATTCAAGGTAAATTTTATTACATAGAATTAACAAATATTTTGAAAATTAAACTTAAAACAATACCTGATGTAATTATATTTATGGGTGTATAAATTGTATCATGAATTCAAAATTAAAACATTTGGAAACCTTTTTGCATTTATTGAATTACTTTTACTCCGAAAATGGAAAAAGTAGTGTCATTGTTTATTGATTTTACGAATGAATTACACACGTCACGAATTATCTCAAGTGCTTATTACTGCATTACAGCTCACTGCCTATATATAT
>NC_068985.1:32936932-32939936 GCF_001194135.2 Octopus bimaculoides
AGAGAGAGAGAGAGAGAGAGAGAGAGAGATTTGGTTATATATATAAGACACACACAGTGTTAACTCTATTCACAAAACGCTTGTTTCTTTGAAATTGTTAACACAGGATTGAATGTAAAAACACGGTATGCTAAGTTTTGTGAGATGCAATACTAAATATGGTACAAAACATGAACTCAAAAGTTCATTATACTAAACTTAAATTGATAACAAAATATAGAAACGCAGTGGGATCTCTATATACCAACGTAATCCGTTCCAGAACCCCGTTCGTTAACCAAATTGTTTGTTACAAGAGTTTGTGGACTTGGTAAGCTGAGAGGTGTATTATTTGGTCAGGCTGTGTCATGATCAGGGGTTGTAGATAATTGATTGGAACCTTTCCAATCAATTATTTTCCCAGCAATCACTTAATTTTAATTGGGATACAGGGCAATCAATTATTGCAATTAATTGCAATTAATTGTTAATTATTTTGTCGAACGTTAAAATACCATATATTTTGGAGTGTTAACTTCGATTTAGATAAGAGCCAAAATGATAGATAGGAAAAAAACTTTATTATCAGAAAACTTCAAAGTTCAATTTTAATAATTTAGAATAGGAAACAAACTACATTGTACAGCAGTTGAAAAACAAATAAATTGAAGGTCTTTAATTGAAAGAGCTTCTCAAACGAGTAGCACAATTAAAATGTTCTAATATAGCAAAAGGTCATGAGCGATTGCAGATTTTTGAAACTAGTTCTTTATCCCAGAAAGCGTGATTGACTTTCTAAATTCATTGGTGTTAAGTATTTCCAAAAGTCATTAAAAGCGTAACCTGCTGAGCTGAAGAAACGTTGCAAGATGTTGGACATTGGTAACAAAAATCTACAGTTCAGACACTGCTGAGATGAAATTTTATCTTTTTTTGTGTGTGTTTTTTCAAACAAATTGAAGCAAAACTATCATCTTCTACGGGTAAATCAGACTGTTGTGACGTATCTGTCACCACTTTTAGTTGATGTAGAGCAACCACTTTATCCGCAATTAGCTCTGCGTGTTGTAAAATTTTCACAATTCCACTTTCAAACTTTGGACTGTACACAATGGCTGCCGATGGAAGCAAATATTTTAAAACCTCCTCGTAAGGATTCAATGCGAGAATTTCGTCAAAAAGAATTCGAGCATTTCCCAAATCTATTTCTTTTCTTTGCAAGGCGACTGTTACTGAGCGTAACTTTCTTAAATTGACTTTTAGAGTCTGCAGTTCATTATGATCGCTGGGAGTCAATAGATAGTCAACCAGCTTTGGATCCCCTTGAAAAGAGTCTAAAAACGGATTGAGTTGGATGTACCTCTCAATCATGTCATAAGTACTGGACCAACGGGTTTTATTTTTTTATATAGGTTGCAAAGGCGTTTTTTACCGAAGTTTACCCGCAAGTTTTAATGATTTTAGCTTGCCCATCAACATATTAATTCTATCAAGTAGAACTTCCTGCTTGTCGAGATAAGCAGAAACAGCTAGACTGAATTTATGAAAGGCACATCCAATCAATGGTATTCTACACAAATCCGCTATAGATTTGTTCACTTCAGTATTATGTTAGGTAATAACTACAACATTTTCTAAATTTTTGTTATATACACTTAACATATACTCGATAAATTCGACATAATCAGAAGCAGTGAATGATGTTTCACCTACCATTAGCGAAAGTGCCAGCAAAACAGTACGCAAGCATCAACACTTGACAACATACACAATAGTCAATTCCTAAGCACGACAGAATGTGTGAATCATTCTCAGCAATCAGAACAAAGCGTGAACACAGTACCTCAAATAATAATAGAACGCTGTATTTGCCAATTGAACGTCAAACGAAGTATGAGCCACTTGTAAAACTTTCGCTGACAATGTTGCAATTAACTCCAATTAATTGTTATGATAGCAATCAATTATTTAATTGGCAGTACGATTCCAATAAATTAATTGGACCAATATATTGCAATTAATTTCTCATCAGTTAATATTTTACAACCGCTGATCCCAAATAAAAATGAAACGCGATATTTAGATTTAATTAACGTATTTATTTACTGATTAATGTTACAATCCTTACTTTATATAAGTTGTTATGCTGAATACTAGTAGCTAGTGTATGGGAAAGTATGTTTGTTGAGAAATGAAAATGTATGCTAGGCGACAGGAGATCTTTAAACACGAAATCAGAGCAGCATGGTTAACTAAGAAAACCTCTGCAGTTGTATATCTTGCACATCTCAGTTTATAACCATGATTTGACACAAAAGTGCATGGAATTTTCCATTACACCCACATAAATGTACCAAAGCAACGATTGGCTGAAATGTGAGTTAAGGTCATCTCATATATCGTGGCCTTCGTCCATTACTGGATTAACAGTAATTGAAATAGGGATAATCCGTTCCGAGCCACACCCTAACGCCACATAAAGGAATGAAATGATGCCTAATTTGTTCAACCATCAACAGCAAATACATAAATATATAAAATATATACGAATATGTGTATGTACACATATGTGTGAGTGCGTGCGTGCGTTTTCCCCATTGTCTTGTTTTTGTCAATCTATGGTTATATGTTTAACAAAAATGTGAAGTATTCTTTTCTATATATAAAACTAGCTGTTTTTCCCGGTTTACTCGGGCAGTGTGGTGGATTTGGTTAAAGGCTATTTTCTATGTATATTTTGAATAATAAAAAGAACTAAAAACAAAAAAAAAAAATTCCAAAAACAAAAAAAAAGTAAGAACAACCCAAAAACAATACGATGCTAAGGATTTTGCGGGTCGATATTGTAAAACTAACTTCACGTGTGTACCCATAGCCCCATGTAGTCACGGAACCTTATTTGTGGTATAACCTCGCCTTAAAAGAAAAATATATGGTAGTGCGGTTGTTGTATTGGCGACACAAGAATGTTAATCGAAACTGTTCAAGATCAATCATAGGTTGGACGTTCATGTACACTGATTAG
>NC_068985.1:32940086-32945242 GCF_001194135.2 Octopus bimaculoides
TTAAAATTTTCGAAAAACAAACCCAGCCACATTACTTGGAAAAAAAAATCTTTATTGTGCTGGTTTTTCGAAAACATTTCGCGCATGGGAAAGGCAACAAAATCGCCCCTCCCCACTTTGAATGGGATATTCCTATCTTAAAAAGTAATAATCGATTATCTCGGAAACCATGGGAGTTGGAGGGCAATAAAAATCTCCTGAACATGAGCGGACCATGCTGCCGCTCTGTGCTGAATTTCACGCGATTCCACTGCACCGTTCTCGAGTGAATCTGCCGACACTCAATCAATCAATCAATCAAGCAAGCAATCAAGAACACTGCAATTTATAGTATAGAAGATATGAAAATTCGAAAGCTACATGAAAAGCGCGCAAGGGCGTTTACAAACCGTTTGTACACGTTCTTCTAGCACTTATATGAGTGTGTAGGCTGCTTGTGGTTTGTTCAAATTTTAGTTCGTTGGCTGAATATAAATTTCTTCAGAAAAACTGTTCGCTATGCAATTCGATTATTTAGCGTGTAGTTTGTATATGCTCTCCCAGCACTTATAAGCGTGAGTAGTCCATTTTTGACTTGTTTGATTTTCAGCTCCTAAGGCAAATGGGCTTCCAATTACTCAAACGCAGGCATAGTCAACTCGTGGTTCGTTGATCATATTTCGGCTCACTGTGCTAGTTTAATTTTCTTAAGAAAAACAGTTCGTTACTAGATTTTTTCGTTTAGAGACCCATTGGTATACGGGCACCACACTCTATTTTGTTTGAAAATGTTCAGTTACATCATCTTCAAAGGTTCATACAAAATATGGCAACTATCAAATGCTACTGCCCTCACTGTAAAATGCGAGCTAGGCGGCAAAAGGGCAGAGTAGTTAGAGCGTCGGATAGGACGCATTGCGGTGTTCGTTCCGACCTTCAGCATCTTGAGTTCAAATCCCGTCGAGGTAAATTTTATCTTCCTTCTCGAAAGGGTGATGTATTGTACTCGGTCCTTCTTTTCTCCCCACCTCACCCTGCCCTTCACTCACTCACTCACTCACTCACTCCCACTCTTCCCAATCTCTTTGAATTGTACCTATAGATTAAAGGTCCAGTATTGACACATACTGCCATTATTCGGCTGGAGAACTGCGTTAACTCTTTAGTATTCAGATTACTCAATGAAATATAATGCTTATTTATTCATATTGTTTTGAATTAATCATACTTTATCAAGTAGTTTCAAGATTTCTGATGTGATTGTTTATTTTTAGAATGACATTGTACGCTAGGTATGAGGCCAGATCTGGCCAGTTTGGAAATATAACAGGTAGAATATTTACACCAGATATAACCAGTTTAAAGGTTTAAAAAGGTCAAGAGTATATGTGTTTGGAATATCCAGCTGCTTTCAAGTTGATTTCGCGAGAAGAAATTCAATTAATTGAACAACTGAATACTCATTGACGAAACTAATGGAGAATCCATCAAAACCTGAAAATGGAACGAAAACAGTTGTTCTGAACATATTCAGTTTTCGTCCTCTAAATTTTATTGACAATTTGTATTGCGTATATATATCAAAATCATTTTACATACACAGATAAAATGTCTCAACAAACAAAACGAACAAATCTTAGTATTTTTTAATGAAAGTTCTGCAAACTCCACCCTATCCCCTCCTGCAGGTAGGTCACATCCTACAGTTTTAGAAATAGTGGCTTAGCATCATATCACCCATGATCAAGGAAACTTATGATCAAGCAGACTTATGATCAAAAACGTTCCAGTTATGGCTAACCCACATGATGTATCTAGAACATTTTTAATGATTCATTTTCTTTTTAGATAGTATAATGAGATTTGAAGGAGGCTTGGTTTGGCTGTTATTTCCAGCAGGTAGAGACTTTCTGGATAATTCGATTGGAACTAGTTGAAGACGTCAAACAAGATATTTACAATATCAAATATGATAACCTTACGTTCAAACTCGACTAAAGTCATTCTACGGTTGTCTGTAAAATAATTGTCAGTAATATAATGATTATTAAATAGGTATTATACATTGACCAGTGTCTTCACCTTGGTTGTTAATGTCACAATGTTTGGGTCGTTGTACTCACCGGCTCTTTTCAAATACCCGCTGTATTTGACAACTTACCCAGAATTTTGATCAGAATTCTTAATTAAATCTACCAGGGTAGACTATACTCATACCACGGATATTCTCCTGTTGGTTATTTTCCTTTTTGTGACATCACTTGCTTGGTGCACTTGAACCAGAATACTTGTTTGTTTCACGACTGACCCAAGAATTGAAATCATACCCACATGCTAAACTGATACATACACGTAACGTTTGACTGTTAATGCATATATCTGCCCCTTCAGTCCATATATTCTTGTCAATTTTCTTGGCTTTCCGGTCCCCAACCATTTATATTTCATAATTAGCCTGTAGCGTGATACAAGAAGCCAGTGCCATTTTTTACGAGACCTCACCGACAGCCATTACAAGACAAGAGCGAGATCTCGCCTACAACCATGTTGCCCTGCAACATCTATTTAAGCAGGCGTATTAAGGCATTCAGTCTCTCTTCTCTTTCTCGGTTACGCTGAGAAACACTGCAAACTGGCAGCTCACAGCGGATTCTTATCCTGATCTAACGCTATCCGTTATCTCCAGAGGTAATGTACCTCACGAAGGAGAGCAATAACGAACCACGCGCCGTCATATAGATGGTAACCGGGAACAAGCCCCATGAATAAGAACTAAAATAAACAACCATTGAATTGCATCCGCTTGTAAGCTTCTTCTTCGAGTTCCAGATCCTAAGACTCCAGAAAATAATTGTAATGGGAGGTGATACTCCACAGGTATCATGAACATTTCGATTCCATTATCAGCTTCTACGTTCCAAAAAATAATTCTCTTTTTCACCACAAAAATATTATTGAAAATTGTGATATATATTTGTATGTATGTATGTATGTATGTATGTATGTATGTATGTATAATTTACTGTTTCGTTGTAGGTAGGATCAAGAAAATAAGTACTCTATTCAGTGAGGAATAAATATTATTTAATATACACATGATCTAGATTATGATCTAATAGTCTCATGCCGTAGAAACTCAATAATTTAGCAGATTTATATGACGTGCCTTGTATTACTAAGCAATCCTTCAGATTCATTACAAACATTGTTAGTCTTATTTGAATACCAGAACACTGATCTATGAGAAAGTACGGAAATGCGAATAAAATCATGTTCGTTGCTACCTCCGACTACTGGGTGTTGATTTTCTATGCTTGTAGTGTGTGTGTGTGTGTGTGTGTGTGTGTGTGTGTGCGTGCGTGTAATGAGACAGGCAGACAGAGATAGCTAGCTAGCTAGATAGATATGAAACGGCTTGTTTTCTGGATTCTCAGCCAGGAATCGAAACTTTAGCCTAAATTTTCCCGTAAGTTTCTTTCTATTGTTCTTGACATTCGTACTTGAAAATTTATAAAAGTCAACAGTCAAACACTGCTCAACATAGATAAGGTCCTATTCTTTTACTGAACATTTGAGTTTAAATTCAGTTCAACACAGATAAACGCATTTACTTTCCTTTGTTCTCCCGACCTACATTCAGCTTTTGAACATGTATAAATACAGAACCCGGATCTTTGTGGTTTTCGTCACTGTTCACAATTATCTTTAAAAAAATGTTTTAATGTATCATGTAGATGTATTTTTTGACGCTTAATCCAAATTTGTTATTCATTTATTCTAGAAAAATTTTGCAAAAATGTTACAGGTCTTCAAAGTTTGATCATTTTCAACCAACCAGAAAACAGCACGTTCGCTGCCTCTTCCATCATCAGAGGGTAGGGCGGGCATCGGCATGTCAAAACATTAATCTAGGATTTTATTAAATAAATACTTTCTCGTATCTTCTTCTCTTCCTTGTGCACATGCGCAGCATCTTTGGTTACTATGGAGACAGTACTTCGCAATCAACTATGCAACACGTGGTGCTTCTTTGCTTTGGTTACTATGGAAATAGAAATTTTCACCACGGTGATATGTAAAATACTCACTTCTGATTGGCTAAAATATCCAGACTTTGCAAATTTTAAATGCTAATAACTTTTTAATTATAAATTTATAGGGAAAATGAATTTCATTTTCATAATTAGTATGCAAAACTTAATCCATATACCAAATGTGAAAACAATTAGAACAAAATTGTAAACGGTGACGAAAACCACAACGATCCCAAAACCCAAACAGAATTCTTTCTTTCTCTTTCACCTGACACTTTGCCGAAGAAACATCTCTCTCTTTCATCCGACATTTTGCCGGAGTAACGTTTCTTTTATTCGGCACGTTGCCGGAGGAACATGCTTCTCTCTTTTAACTGGCACTTCAGCGAATGAACATGTCTATCTCTTTCTAGCACACCTGTCTCTTCCTAGCGCCTACATCTGACACAAACATTTTCTCAAAAGTGTGCGAGTCGTTGCTATCATTCTCTTACCACTGTTTAACAGTGTCTCTAACAAGACGAACCGAGATAGATAAATAAAATCTATAAAATGTACTTTTTCCATCTGTTAATTCATTTAGTGCAGTGGTTCCCAAACTATGAGTCGCGACCCACTGATGGGTTGCGAACGGAATCCTAGTGGGTCGCAAAAAGTTATAAAATTACGCATTAGCTTTGATTAACTACTGTCTATCGAGATTCAGCAATGGTTGGGATTAAAAGCAAATTTCGAAATAAACTGCAGCTCACAAATTCTTTACGGTTGAAACTATCACGCATTGAACCTGATGTTAACTCTATTATTGAGCGTAGCAAGAAACAGGCTCATCCTTCTCACAAGCCTCAATGAAAATGTAATCTGAAATAAATTTGTTTCTTTCATTAAGGTTTTGACCCAGTAGAGTTAAGTGGGTCGCCATAAACTGGTGTCATAAATAGTGGGTCACGTCTCTAAAAAGTTTGGGAACCACTGATTTAGTACATATCACACTGTTCCATAAAGTTTTAACCAATATGCTATTAATACTTTAGATTGTATACCTGACTTTCTACTATAAAATTAAAGAAATTGACGGTACGCTGAACTCCAGACTAAACAACTCAAACAACATTTATTTACTTGGTAAAACATACAAATCTT
>NC_068985.1:32948097-32949315 GCF_001194135.2 Octopus bimaculoides
TACATACAGGTGGATGTCGGTATGCACATACCTGTACGTATATATGCATATACTCATTTACTATTTGTTTATACATGACCGAACGCAGCGTCACCAATTTTGTAAGTATATATATATATATATATATGTAGTGAAACCACCTCTCTCGGTTATATATTTACAAATGCGTACGTAGCGGGTAACATCTAGCCTTCGGCCCGCCTTGGACCCTGCTGTGTCCATCACCCTGATTGGCTCTTATTTGCGCGGCATTTGTCACCGGTTCTGTTTCGCGCCAAGGTGCATAACGACCAATCGTGGCCTTCTAATAAGGTCACATGGGAGAGTGTTTTTCTGATGCTTCTGGAGACCCTTTTTACCTATAAATAGCCTGCTTTATCCACGCCAGTTTGTCGCGATTTCAGACCTCTCTGAGCTCTGGTCGTTGACCACCCAGCACCAGCCAGTTTCCAGCGACGACGTCAACACCACCGTTCAACTGTTTACTACAGCCTCGTCGCCAACGCCAACACGACGCCACTACGTACACACTACCAACAGCAACCGCAGCTTCTCTTGACACTGTTTGTGTGAATTGTTTCCACCACGAAGCAACAGCCAGATCAACCTGCGAGAATCTCCTGTATTCAAGTAACCAGCTCGGCATAGAAGCCTTATCTACACGTCATGTGACTTAGCTCTGCTTTGGAGCCACGACCTCTTATATACAGACTTTCTATTTACTGTGTACCTGAACTATGAACTGGTATTTTCTTATATTTGTGTTCAGGACGCTTATCGCCCATGTTACAGACTCTTTTCCATGCTTTGTATTTCTCATTCACTCACACATACATATTTATGTATACACATTCTTGTTCACACGACCTGTCATATATATTGTGTTATTATTGTTATGCCGCATTCACGCACACACAAACACACAGTTTACTACGCTAATAAAACTTATTCTATATATATCTTTAAGGGTTATAGCTCTCTCTTTCCTTGCTGGCATTTCCTCGCATTTCATATGTGAGTTCTCTTATGTCATATTGTTTTGTGTCGACCGTGCGAAGCGTTAAAAGGAGCCTGTTCCATTCGTCACCATCTCCTTGGTTCGCACGGTCGTTTTCTACGTATATATATATGTGTGTGTGTGTATATATATATATATGTGTATATATATGTGTGTATATACATATGTGTATATATATATATATATATATATATATATAT
>NC_068985.1:32950697-32951287 GCF_001194135.2 Octopus bimaculoides
ATATATATATATATATATATATATATAATGAAATAGACAAATGCTTAAATAATAACATAAAATTGTTTATATTTTGTCAAGATGTCAGTAGTTATGTCAGTTGTAACGGTATTGTTAGATGGAGTCAGTGGTCACCAGTTGTAACGGTATGTATTGTGATAATTGTTGGTGTTGCAGATGCGCAAGATGAAAGAAGAAAAGAACTGATCGAAGTTGTAAACAACATTTATAATGCTATGCCTCGACGGGCAGGTGTGTATCATATAAATGGAAAAGCGTGGTAAAGTGAGTTAATTTCTTCTTGTATAAGTGTGTACGCGTTCATGTAGTAGTAATAAAATGTTAGAAATAGGGTAATGTTGTGGAGAAGAGACGGTGAGCTAGTGAAAGTGAGAGAGTCGAGGGAAGTTATATGTCATATAGTGGCTGATTGTTTTTTTTTTTCTCCCTCTGGCAGTTTGTCTCAAGTGGCTGTCTGCCTGTGGCCATCTCTGGTGGTCTCCGTTCACTAAGAGATTTTGGTTACGGAGTTCTTGCATTTATAACTATACAAAATTAGTTAGAAATATAGATATACTGCAAAGACAATG